>NC_056745.1:545402796-545617796 GCF_019279795.1 Protopterus annectens | reverse complement strand
TGTTTATCAAACTATTGTATGCCAGACAGCTTTGTTAGTCAGTTCTTCTGCTTTCCTTGTGATGTATTGAATATTTATCTGTAAGTCCTTTAGTTCGGCAATTTTAATACTTCATTTACTTACCATCCCATTTATCTGTGATAAAATCTACTTTTCTTTTGTCAACTACAGACTTTGAATGGGTGTTTCACTCTGGTTATGGTAGTGCGGCTAAGGGGTTAGTTTATACAAGTAAGGGTGTGAGAGGGAAAGTTTCCCACATTGATGCTTTTTTATAGTTTTATGTTTAGTAAGCTGTCTTGAATTGGAGAATTATGACTGAAATGATCAGACATTTCTTTACGGAGTCTGCAGTAGCTGACTGCAACTAGGTAGTAGCCAAATACTACAGGAACAGGAATTTCCAAATATTTCAAGTATAAATTAAGTTTTTGACTGTGTCCATTTTCACTAGAATGTGCCTGCTGGAATGTTCCATTCTTTTTCTGTACAGATGTATCCGTGTAATATGTACATATGTATGTATATATTACATGCAAAATATGTTTGGGGCCTGGTGGGTGATATCTGAAATATCCTGTACTACATGTTTAGGGAATAACTTCTGTGATCAGGTACAAGTTCTTTAACCTCCAGTATAAGGTATTTCATACATGAAGAAACAGATTTCCATGTATTTCATTTATCCATTTTTGATGCCTTTATTTTAGCATTTTTCATTTCAATGGCAATGTTATTTGCTTAAACTGACTATTCCTAAACACAGAGCAATGTTGCATAAATGCATTCCGGACACTACGTTGCTTGGTATGTTATCTGTTACTACTGAATACGCACAGATGAATGGAAATATAGTAAGGAAAACTAACCAAAAAGCTGCTATAGACATTAAAAACAGACACACACTGATGAAGTCCATTAAAGCCGCTGTGGTAGGGTTGTTGCCTCACAGCAAGAGATTCTCCTGTTCGATTCTCGGCTGGAGTGCCTTCTGTGTGGAGTCTGCATGTCCTCCCTGCGATTGAGTGGCCTCCGAAAGACATGTGTGAATGGGCGTGCCTTCGCTGAAGGTTGGTCGTCGGGCTGGCAACTCTGCACCATAAAAATCGACTGCCAATCATTAGCGTACCGTAGTTCCGCTGTGGCGACCCCTAACCGGGAAATGCCGAAAAGACAAACAACTGATGAAGTCCATTGTTGAACAAGACAGAAGCTCTCATTTAAAGTATGTGCCTTTCTCTGTGCCAGCTATTTGGTAAATTTGTAGTTATTAATCTTTATTCCAGCTTCCTGGTTTTAAGGTCTTTTTGGGTCTTTGAAGGCATGCATATCACAGAGCATAGCACAACACTATATGTGTTCATGTGACTAAATTGCTGTTATGCTTGCAAGAGCAGTACAGCACTGCAGTAAGCATCACCTGAGTAAGGCAAGCCTATGACTCACACATTTTACTAAATTACTGTTACCTGCACTGCTGTATTCTACTATCATGTTACACAACAACTGATAAAGATTTTTCACTCGTCAGGCATGACAGAGGCAGTTGGATCACTGCCATAATGCTAAAATAAGGGGGATCTAGGGCTGGTGACACTATTATTCTAAGAAAAATGCACTTCAAGTTGTCAACAGAAGAAATTTAGAGGATGATCTTCTTTGTTAAGCAATAAACTAAATGTGGAAATCTAACTATTCCTCATCAAAGATTTCAGCTCTGTGACACTTGGATTCCTATGAATATATAACTCGTATTTCTAGCTGCTGTCTACATTCCTTCACCTCTATTCATCAGAATACCCTGGTGGCTTTTCTCTAAACTCTACTGTTGGATGACCCTGTCCCTGGTTGGTATTTAGAGAAGCACATAGTATTCAGGACTTTCCCGGTTAACAAACACAATACATAAATAAATAAATAAAATCAATAAAGTGTGACTGAGTGGGTGGATGATTTTTGTCCCATGTTATGCAGCCCAATACCTTGTTCTCTGCTGCAGTATTCTTGATTTCACATTTTGATCTTTGGTATCCTTTGGCCTTTATGTTCTTCTTTGTGTGTTGAATCACTGAGTACTAGCCCCCCAGGCTTGTACACTGCACTCGGGCATTCATTATTCTGGCTTTACAGGATTAATGTGTATCTATCTGGGTGAAACATTTCAGGATAGTTTACAGTGGTCATTTTGAAAATCACAGCCATACACCTGAAGTGTACACAAGTCAATAAAATGTCTGTAAATGATGGCTACAGGGGCCATCTATCATTAAAAGTGGCATACCATTGCTGTAATTTGATCTCAGGTAATCAGTCATTGATCTTGCCTGGCAAGAACAGTTTCAATGTGGCGTGTGTTTGAGCAATGGGAGTTGTTGCAGTGCGCCTAACAACAAGTTGGCTTTCACTTTCCGTCACAGTTAAAACATCAGCACTGTATGCAATACGTGGCCATCTTTGATGGTCTGGAAAGGATGCATGTGAAAGCAAGTGACTGATGGCACAATGTCACAACAACAGTGTTGCCACCTCAATACTCCTGGTTCTCTGGTTGAGTTCTTGGCTATGTTCCTTCTAGACAGAGTCTGTTTGGCCTTCCTGTCTTTTTGCGGGTTTTATTCAACTGATCTAGTTTCCCAAAGATGTGCCCCATAGGGGAAATGGCATTTCCCCTAATAAGGGTGCATGTGTCTGTGTGCATGTCCACAGTAGCAGGAAAAAAAAAAAAAAAAAAACTTATAATAATGATAAATAATCGTATTAGGATACGTCTGAGAGCATGGCAGATCCCTGACCCATGGCCATATAACAGCATTTTGATACAGGCTCAATAGAGCAAGCCCCATTCTTCAGTATCTGCCCTGGGCCGCACCTAATCTAAAACCTGCCCTGTTTAACTGTGTATACAGGACAGGTTACTACAACTAGTTTGGGGGGCTAGGAAAAGAATGGTCATTACTTCTTTACTGATCCTCATAATCAATACTCACAGGTGTGAGGTATGCCCTATAGCTTGTGTTGGGCTGAGAATAGTCTGGTCATAGTTTTCTTAACCTATGCCACAATCAACCCCCAGAAGTGTGCACAAAAAGCTACTACAGGTTGTCTACAGACTGTATATTGTCTAGATACAACAAGCTAAAATCTATTACTGTGATCACCCCCCCCCCCCATCTTCCTTGCACAATCAAATATAAGACATACATACATAGACAGCAACAAGTGGAAATATATTACTGTGTACATTTACTCCTTCACTTTTACGCTAGTGTTAACATCAGAAGGATACAAAGGTGGTGGCTGTCTTCTAAGGTCTGGGTGAGGAGACGAATTATGGACTATTATGCACTTTACTAACAAAAAAAAGTTGCACTTTATTCACTTGCTTTTACTGTATTTGTGTTTCCTCCTACTTTATTTTGCTTTTGCCTCTTCTTAAAAGTACTTAATTTTATTTATTCGGCTGCATTTATTATTGCTTGGTAGTAGCCTGATTAAATTGTAACTGTTATTCTAAATCTTTTGGTTTAAGCACTTGGGCTTCATACCGGTAGTTTTACATTAAGAAGGTTTGTGGTCTGCACTGCTGTGGCAGGACAGGTAGCTTACATCCTTCTAAGCTGGGAATTGCTGATTGAAGGCTCAGTGTCTGCTATTCTAAAAGTGTATTAGTTCTGGTTTAAGCACTTGAGCTTCAGGCCAGTTATTCCACATTAAGAAGGTTTGTGGTCTGCTCTCTTGTCGGAGGAGAGGCTGGATACTGCCCTTCTGAGCTGGGAATTTCTGGTCACAGGCTTATTGTGCCTGCTTCTTTGAACTGTTTCTTTCTGAAATTGGTGTGCCTTGTTGATGTAGCATAGGACCAGAATCAGGCCTGCTGAATCTAGTTTTGTTTGTATAACTTGAGCACTGATCCAGGCCATCTTTTTTTGGAGAAGGTTCCCCTGCACCCTAGTAGTGGAAGTGTGCAGTTAGAACTTGTCTGATTAAAGATTGCTGGAACAGGGTGCAGTTTTGAGCTTTTTTCTGGTTAATTGGGTAACTTGTTTAAATCAGTTTGTTCGTTTTCTATTGTTTTACATATATATATATATATATATATATATATATATATATATATATATATATATATATATATAAAATATATATATATATATATATATAAATTGCACTTTATTCATCTGCTTTTACAGTATGTGTTTCTTCCTACTTTATTACTAGGGGCATTGACTACAACTCTGAACTGAGATATATAACAACAATAAGCATCCTTTTCTGTGCATTTAAAGTGTCTACTTTATTTTCTGGAAAAAAAAAAAAAAATATATATATATATATATATATATATATATATATATAATGTGTGTGTGTGTATATATATATATATATATATATATATATATATATATATATATATATACACACACACATATATATATATATATATATACTTGTTTCCCGCCTTTCTAAGCTAGTATAGTCCAGTTTTCAGGTTAGTGCTGAATTCAGCGCTGTGTTACAAATCTGTGTGTTTGCCCATACCTTACATGGATAGAAGGAAGTTTCTCTGTTCACCTGTGAGAGAGGGGAGCTTTGAGCAGCCTATCTGTCCCTGGAGGAGTGGTTTCAGCCCAGAAATTAGTAGTTTATTAGCCATTTTAGCCTTTCTAAGCTAGTATAGTCCAGTTTTCAGGTTAGTGCTGAATTCAGGGCTGTGTTACAAATCTCTGTGTTTACCCATACCTTACATGGATAGAAGGACGTTTCTCTGTTCACCTGTGAGAGAGGGGAGCTTTGGGCAGCCTATCTGTCCCTGGAGGAGTGGTTTCAGCCCAGAAATTAGTAGTTTGTTAGCCATTTTGGGCTAATTTCTATCTCTTTCATTTCCCTGCTATAAAAACTGCATTTGCCCAGTTTTGTGCGCCGGGCAGCGCCGGTTAGTTAGGATATAACTATTCCCGGCTCCACAAAGTCTCCTCTTCAATTTTTCCCTTGGAACTAGACAAACGTTCAACTTAAGCACTCAAGCCATTCATTTCTCAGCCCGGCACTTGCTTAAAGCTCTCTGATCACGTAGCCCAGGCCGGTATGACCCTGACCCTGAGTAGCATTCTGCCTTCACCAAGAATGATACAATGGTATAAAGAAACAATTACCAATTTCAACAATTGGCTAAGTTTCTGGTGTCATTCAAAGTTCTTGCCACCCTCATAGTACCTTTTCTAGGCAAGGCTCAAAAGACAAACACCGCCGTAAATAGCACAAGTAACAAAAATCTGAGGGTAATGCTACTCGATGCCAGAAGTCTAAACCTCAAAATGCACGCACCAGAGGCACTCATCAGTATGGAGAAAATCGATATATGTGCAGTTAAATAAACCTGGTTTAAGGATCCATAAAGCACCCCAGCGCTACCAGGCTACAACTCATACCATACATTTCGGCCACAGAACACGGACCGAAATACGCAAGGTGGGGGAGTATCCATATTCATCAAGGATACCCACACCTCCAGGTTAGTAGCACAGCACAATGCTTCAGAGATCATCCACGTGCAACTAACATCGGGCAAAACTGCAATTCAAATTGTAGCTTGCTACAGATCACCCACCATGTCCCAGCACCCCCATTCCATGTTTCTGGAAACACTGGGAAACATAAAGGTCCTACCAAACACCCTAATATTGGGTGATTTCAACTACCCAGACATTAACTGGGAGAACTACTCAAGTATTAACTCCCTTACCCAACATTTCCTAGAATTTATAAACTCAAACGCACTGGATCAACTGGTCAACACTCCCAGCAGAGGTGCCAACATATTGGACCTGGTCATCACCAACATGGGCGACCGGTGTTCCACACCAGAGGTCAACCCCTCGCTGGTTAGATCTGACCATAAACAAATCACTTTGGATATCCACAGTCTGCCCCCACCCCCAGGCATGGAAACCACCGTGAAAAACATTTCAAAAGCAAACTTCACATTACTTAAGACCGAGGTTTAAAGTTTCAAAGCCCCCATGCTAAAGGATAACGCTGTCCAAGCTGCACAATCCTTTACTATTGCATTCTACGGGCACCTACAAGAATGCATGGATCGTGCTATCCCAAGCAAAACCAAGACTCGCTCCTCCAAGAAAAGGAAACCAGTCTGGTGGACCCCTGCCATAAACAAGCTATACAATAGAAGGAGGAAACTAGTACAGAAAAAGAGTAAAATCTCAAGAAGGGAAGACATTCCTGATCAGTATCAGCAAGAAACTACAATCCCTCATAAAATTGTCCAAGGCTAGCTTCGAAAGAAAAATTGCCAAGGACTCCAAAGATAACCACAAGACATTCTTTAGCTATGTCAAGAATCTAAGTGGCAATGCTCAGATCTGCTCAGAGTTAATTCAGAATGGCACAAAATATAATGAAACAACCGATATTGTCAACATCCTGTCAGACAGGTTCAGTACCAACTTCACCCCCCTCTCATCCCCAAAGGGGCCCATAACCATACCAGACGAATGTAGAGCCCCTGAAATCATAGACACTCAGGTTAAAACAGCCCTCTCCAAAGTCAAAAACACAGCATCAATGGGACCTGACGGTGACCCAGGCTGCATCCTACACGAGCTCAAAGACGAACTAACCCCTCACCTAAACACACTGTTCAAACTCCGCCTCTCCACAGGTTACATACCCATAGAGTGGCACACAGCAACGGTTATTCCGCTCCACAAAGGTGGAGCCACAACAGACCCTGGGAACTATCGCACTATAAGCCTGACTAGCTTGGTCTGCAAGGCTATGGAGCACATCATCATGGAACTCATTAACAGAGATATTGGGAACCTCCAAACAATGGACCCTACCCAGTTTGGGTTTGTTAAGGGCAGATCATGCCTCCTAAACCTGATGGACTTCTTTGAGACAGTTACCAAGGCTATAGATGAGGGAAAGGTGGTACACACCGCATACCTAGACCTCGCAAAGGTCTTCAACATTATTTCCCATTCTGGTATTATAGACAAGCTCACCAGCCTGAACATAAACCGCTAATGTCACAAGATGGGTTGCCAATTGGCTCACGGACAGAACCCACATGGTGAGGGTTGCGGGAGCTAGGTTCGACTCTAAACCGGTTACAAGTGGCATTCCCCAGGGCTCAGTCCTAGGACCCCTCCTGTTCGGCATATACTTCTCAGAGGTACCGGCAAGCACAGGAGGATTATGGCTGACCAAGTTCGCAGACAACTGAAAAAGTACAGTTGCGTACACTTACCATAAATGTAGATGTTTGAATGTATTCACTGTTGCAGTCATTACATTTGGGGTTATCTGATTGCAGGTAGCCCTCAGTCGGCCTGATTAACAAAGTCTTGGGTCCTGCGTTGGTTGCTGTCCCTTCTTCCATGATGTCAGGTCATCAGGGATATAAAACATGCAGTTGACACCATTACATCAGTTTTTTCTTGCCCCAGATGTCAGATGCCCCCCTAATGGGAAGCAATTAAACATGAAAGCACAAAGATCTACCTCCAACAAAAAAGCAAATACACGAAAAAGGCTTTTAAGCATAGTAAAGGAATGAAGAGGTATACCCAAAAGAAGTTAGGGGGCTGGAGGGAGGGTAACCAAGACTGCAACAGTGAATACACTCGAACAACAAATAGTGTACACAACTGTACTATGTTCTTCGTGTTTCACTGTTGCAGTCATTACAATTGGGTAGATTCCCAAAGCTATGGTTGGGAGGAGGAATTTCATAGCATTAAAGCCCGCTATAAGGCCCTGCAAGACTGCAGTGGCAAAGCCAGTCCTGGATTTAGAGAAAATTGGCAAATGATAATGCTTGGTGAAAGTATGTACAGAAATCCAGGTAGCAGCTTCTAGGATGTCCTTGGCAGGGACGCTTCTGAGAAAGGCTGTACAGGTCGATGTAGCCCTGGTGGAGTGAGGTCTGAACCCCTAGGGGATAGGTTTTCCATGGTGCTTACAGCAGAAATGAATGCAATGGCTTATCCATTTAGAAATGGTTTGCTTTGAAATAGCCTTTCCCTCTGCCCCTGCAACAAATGCCACCAGCAGTTGTTGAGATTTCCTTTGAGGTTTAGTTCTGTCCAAGTAGAATCTAGGTTGTCTGTGCACATCTAAGGAATGCAATATCCGTTCCCCTTTATGCTGTGGATTGGGAAAGAAGGTTGGCAAATGAATGGACTGATTAAGAGCCACACTGGATACCACCTTGGGCATGAAGGATGGATTGGTTCTGAGGGACACCCTGTCCGCATGAAAAATGATGAAAGGCTCCACTGCCATAAGGGCCTGTAATTCAGATACCCTTCTAGCTGAAGTGATTGCTAAAAAGAAAGCTGTTTTCTAAGAAATGGAACCCAAGTCAAATGCACCTGCATATCAATCAAAAAGAAATGTTAGCTGTACAGAATGCTCTGACAGCCTTCAAGGACCACATTCTTCCAGGACAACTAATGGTCTGCAGTAGCAGCTGGCTTGAAAGGAGGTAGAGTGAGTTTCTTCAAGACAAAGTTAAGTTCCCAGGCTGGGGTTGGAGCTCTCCTGGGTGGTCTCAAATTTTTGCCACCTCTGAGGAAGTGCTAGAGCAGTGGATGAGAGAAGAGGGGAGGTTCTGTGCTATAATGAGCTGAAATGGCTGAGGCATGGATTTTAATGGAGGAAAAAGAGAGGCCCTTGTGAAGCATCTCAGTTAAGTATTGTAAAATCCGAGGTAAATTGGGTGCTGCTGTGCTCATGCCTTGAGATTGGTTCCAGGCACAGAATCATATCCATTTTTCAGCATAAGGTTTTCTAGTACTAGGCCTGCTTGCCTCTAAAATGATATCCATCACAGGTTTGCTAAGGGATGGTAAAGTAGAGATTAAGTAATTAGCCAAGCTGCAAGGTTCAGTGTTGGAAGCGGAGGGTGCAGAATCTGGTTCTCCTGCTTTACCAGAAAGGCTCATCCAGACTCTGCTACACTTTGCTGTGAAGGAAAGGTTAGTTTGTTTTTATTTTTTGTATTACTGTATTGCCTTTCTATATTTTGAATACTGTAGTTTGTTTTCTTTACCTTGTGTTTTGCTTGTATTCTGTTTTACCAGCATATTAAAACTTCAAAAGAGACCACAGGTCTCTCTGTTGTGAGTCATGCAGAAATAAGAACTGATTAATTAAGGACTCATTCATAAGACAGAAGAGGTCACTTAAGGTTAATCGCTTGTTAACAGAGGGGGTGGAGCTAGGAACTAAAATTTCTATTTAAGGAGTAAACTAAAACATTTCAGAGCTTTACCAGAAAGGCTCATCCAGACTCTGCTACACTTTGCTGTGAAGGAAAGGTTAGTTTGCTTATATTTTTTGTATTACTGTATTGCCTTTCTATATTTTGAATACTGTAGTTTGTTTTCTTTACCTTGTGTTTTGCTTGCATTCTGTTTTAACAGCATATTAAAACTTCAAAAGAGACCACAGATCTCTCTGTTCTGAGTCAGGCAGAAATAATAACTGCTTAATTAAGGACTCATTCATAAGACAGAAGAGGTCATTTAAGGTTAATCACTTGTTAACAGAGGGGGTGGAGCTAGGAACTAAATTTTCTATTTAAGGAGTAAACTAAAACATTGCAGAGCTTTACCAGAAAGGCTCATCCAGACTCTGCTACACTTTGCTGTGAAGGAAAGGTTAGTTTGCTTATATTTTTTGTATTACTGTATTGCCTTTCTATATTTTGAATACTGTAGTTTGTTTTCTTTACCTTGTGTTTTGCTTGCATTCTGTTTTAACAGCATATTAAAACTTCAAAAGAGACCACAGCTCTCAATGTTCTGAGTCAGGCAGAAATAAGAACTGCTTAATTAAGGACTCATTCATAAGACAGAACAGGTCACTTAAGGTTAATCGCTTGTTAACAGAGGGGGTGGAGCTAGGAACTAAAATTTCTATTTAAGGAGTAAACTAAAACATTTCAGAGCTTTACCAGAAAGGCTCATCCAGACTCTGCTACACTTTGCTGTGAAGGAAAGGTTAGTTTGCTTTTATTTTTTTTATTACTGTATTGCCTTTCTATATTTTGAATACTGTAGTTTGTTTTCTTTACCTTGTGTTTTGCTTGCATTCTGTTTTAACAGCATATTAAAACTTCAAAAGAGACCACAGCTCTCTCTGTTCTGAGTCAGGCAGAAATAAGAACTGCTTAATTAAGGACTCATTCATAAGACAGAAGAGGTCACTTAAGGTTAATCGCTTGTTAACAGAGGGGTGGAGCTAGGAACTAAAATTTCTATTTAAGGAGTAAACTAAAACATTTCAGAGCTTTACCAGAAAGGCTCATCCAGACTCTGCTACACTTTGCTGTGAAGGAAAGGTTAGTTTGCTTTTATTTTTGTATTACTGTATTGCCTTTCTATATTTTGAATACTGTAGTTTGTTTTCTTTACCTTGTGTTTTGCTTGCATTCTGTTTTAACAGCATATTAAAACTTCAAAAGAGACCACAGCTCTCTCTGTTCTGAGTCAGGCAGAAATAAGAACTGCTTAATTAAGGACTCATTCATAAGACAGAAGAGGTCACTTAAGGTTAATCGCTTGTTAACAGAGGGGGTGGAGCTAGGAACTAAAATTTCTATTTAAGGAGTAAACTAAAACATTTCAGAGCTTTACCAGAAAGGCTCATCCAGACTCTGCTACACTTTGCTGTGAAGGAAAGGTTAGTTTGCTTTTATTTTTTGTATTACTGTATTGCCTTTCTATATTTTGAATACTGTAGTTTGTTTTCTTTACCTTGTGTTTTGCTTGCATTCTGTTTTAACAGCATATTAAAACTTCAAAAGAGACCACAGCTCTCTCTGTTCTGAGTCAGGCAGAAATAAGAACTGCTTAATTAAGGACTCATTCATAAGACAGAAGAGGTCACTTAAGGTTAATCGCTTGTTAACAGAGGGGTGGAGCTAGGAACTAAAATTTCTATTTAAGGAGTAAACTAAAACATTTCAGAGCTTTACCAGAAAGGCTCATCCAGACTCTGCTACACTTTGCTGTGAAGGAAAGGTTAGTTTGCTTATATTTTTTGTATTACTGTATTGCCTTTCTATATTTTGAATACTGTAGTTTGTTTTCTTTACCTTGTGTTTTGCTTGCATTCTGTTTTAACAGCATATTAAAACTTCAAAGAGACCACAGATCTCTCTGTTCTGAGTCAGGCAGAAATAATAACTGCTTAATTAAGGACTCATTCATAAGACAGAAGAGGTCATTTAAGGTTAATCACTTGTTAACAGAGGGGTGGAGCTAGGAACTAAATTTTCTATTTAAGGAGTAAACTAAAACATTGCAGAGCTTTACCAGAAAGGCTCATCCAGACTCTGCTACACTTTGCTGTGAAGGAAAGGTTAGTTTGCTTATATTTTTTGTATTACTGTATTGCCTTTCTATATTTTGAATACTGTAGTTTGTTTTCTTTACCTTGTGTTTTGCTTGCATTCTGTTTTAACAGCATATTAAAACTTCAAAAGAGACCACAGCTCTCTCTGTTCTGAGTCAGGCAGAAATAAGAACTGCTTAATTAAGGACTCATTCATAAGACAGAAGAGGTCACTTAAGGTTAATCACTTGTTAACAGAGGGGGTGGAGCTAGGAACTAAAATTTCTATTTAAGGAGTAAACTAAAACATTTCAGAGCTTTACCAGAAAGGCTCATACAGACTCTGCTACACTTTGCTGTGAAGGAAAGGTTAGTTTGCTTTTATTTTTTGTATTACTGTATTGCCTTTCTATATTTTGAATACTGTAGTTTGTTTTCTTTACCTTGTGTTTTGCTTGCATTCTGTTTTAACAGCATATTAAAACTTCAAAAGAGACCACAGCTCTCTCTGTTCTGAGTCAGGCAGAAATAAGAACTGCTTAATTAAGGACTCATTCATAAGACAGAAGAGGTCACTTAAGGTTAATTGCTTGTTAACAGAGGGGGTGGAGCTAGGAACTAAAATTTCTATTTAAGGAGTAAACTAAAACATTTCAGAGCTTTACCAGAAAGGCTCATCCAGACTCTGCTACACTTTGCTGTGAAGGAAAGGTTAGTTTGCTTTTATTTTTTGTATTACTGTATTGCCTTTCTATATTTTGAATACTGTAGTTTGTTTTCTTTACCTTGTGTTTTGCTTGCATTCTGTTTTAACAGCATATTAAAACTTCAAAAGAGACCACAGCTCTCTCTGTTCTGAGTCAGGCAGAAATAAGAACTGCTTAATTAAGGACTCATTCATAAGACAGAAGAGGTCACTTAAGGTTAATCGCTTGTTAACAGAGGGGTGGAGCTAGGAACTAAAATTTCTATTTAAGGAGTAAACTAAAACATTTCAGAGCTTTACCAGAAAGGCTCATCCAGACTCTGCTACACTTTGCTGTGAAGGAAAGGTTAGTTTGCTTTTATTTTTGTATTACTGTATTGCCTTTCTATATTTTGAATACTGTAGTTTGTTTTCTTTACCTTGTGTTTTGCTTGCATTCTGTTTTAACAGCATATTAAAACTTCAAAAGAGACCACAGCTCTCTCTGTTCTGAGTCAGGCAGAAATAAGAACTGCTTAATTAAGGACTCATTCATAAGACAGAAGAGGTCACTTAAGGTTAATCGCTTGTTAACAGAGGGGTGGAGCTAGGAACTAAAATTTCTATTTAAGGAGTAAACTAAAACATTTCAGAGCTTTACCAGAAAGGCTCATCCAGACTCTGCTACACTTTGCTGTGAAGGAAAGGTTAGTTTGCTTTTATTTTTGTATTACTGTATTGCCTTTCTATATTTTGAATACTGTAGTTTGTTTTCTTTACCTTGTGTTTTGCTTGCATTCTGTTTTAACAGCATATTAAAACTTCAAAAGAGACCACAGCTCTCTCTGTTCTGAGTCAGGCAGAAATAAGAACTGCTTAATTAAGGACTCATTCATAAGACAGAAGAGGTCACTTAAGGTTAATCGCTTGTTAACAGAGGGGTGGAGCTAGGAACTAAAATTTCTATTTAAGGAGTAAACTAAAACATTTCAGAGCTTTACCAGAAAGGCTCATCCAGACTCTGCTACACTTTGCTGTGAAGGAAAGGTTAGTTTGCTTTTATTTTTGTATTACTGTATTGCCTTTCTATATTTTGAATACTGTAGTTTGTTTTCTTTACCTTGTGTTTTGCTTGCATTCTGTTTTAACAGCATATTAAAACTTCAAAAGAGACCACAGCTCTCTCTGTTCTGAGTCAGGCAGAAATAAGAACTGCTTAATTAAGGACTCATTCATAAGACAGAAGAGGTCACTTAAGGTTAATCGCTTGTTAACAGAGGGGTGGAGCTAGGAACTAAAATTTCTATTTAAGGAGTAAACTAAAACATTTCAGAGCTTTACCAGAAAGGCTCATCCAGACTCTGCTACACTTTGCTGTGAAGGAAAGGTTAGTTTGCTTTTATTTTTGTATTACTGTATTGCCTTTCTATATTTTGAATACTGTAGTTTGTTTTCTTTACCTTGTGTTTTGCTTGCATTCTGTTTTAACAGCATATTAAAACTTCAAAAGAGACCACAGCTCTCTCTGTTCTGAGTCAGGCAGAAATAAGAACTGCTTAATTAAGGACTCATTCATAAGACAGAAGAGGTCACTTAAGGTTAATCGCTTGTTAACAGAGGGGTGGAGCTAGGAACTAAAATTTCTATTTAAGGAGTAAACTAAAACATTTCAGAGCTTTACCAGAAAGGCTCATCCAGACTCTGCTACACTTTGCTGTGAAGGAAAGGTTAGTTTGCTTTTATTTTTGTATTACTGTATTGCCTTTCTATATTTTGAATACTGTAGTTTGTTTTCTTTACCTTGTGTTTTGCTTGCATTCTGTTTTAACAGCATATTAAAACTTCAAAAGAGACCACAGCTCTCTCTGTTCTGAGTCAGGCAGAAATAAGAACTGCTTAATTAAGGACTCATTCATAAGACAGAAGAGGTCACTTAAGGTTAATCGCTTGTTAACAGAGGGGTGGAGCTAGGAACTAAAATTTCTATTTAAGGAGTAAACTAAAACATTTCAGAGCTTTACCAGAAAGGCTCATCCAGACTCTGCTACACTTTGCTGTGAAGGAAAGGTTAGTTTGCTTTTATTTTTGTATTACTGTATTGCCTTTCTATATTTTGAATACTGTAGTTTGTTTTCTTTACCTTGTGTTTTGCTTGCATTCTGTTTTAACAGCATATTAAAACTTCAAAAGAGACCACAGCTCTCTCTGTTCTGAGTCAGGCAGAAATAAGAACTGCTTAATTAAGGACTCATTCATAAGACAGAAGAGATCACTTAAGGTTAATCGCTTGTTAACAGAGGGGGTGGAGCTAGGAACTAAAATTTCTATTTAAGGAGTAAACTAAAACATTTCAGAGCTTTACCAGAAAGGCTCATCCAGACTCTGCTACACTTTGCTGTGAAGGAAAGGTTAGTTTGCTTTTATTTTTGTATTACTGTATTGCCTTTCTATATTTTGAATACTGTAGTTTGTTTTCTTTACCTTGTGTTTTGCTTGCATTCTGTTTTAACAGCATATTAAAACTTCAAAAGAGACCACAGCTCTCTCTGTTCTGAGTCAGGCAGAAATAAGAACTGCTTAATTAAGGACTCATTCATAAGACAGAAGAGGTCACTTAAGGTTAATCGCTTGTTAACAGAGGGGGTGGAGCTAGGAACTAAAATTTCTATTTAAGGAGTAAACTAAAACATTTCAGAGCTTTACCAGAAAGGCTCATCCAGACTCTGCTACACTTTGCTGTGAAGGAAAGGTTAGTTTGCTTTTATTTTTTGTATTACTGTATTGCCTTTCTATATTTTGAATACTGTAGTTTGTTTTCTTTACCTTGTGTTTTGCTTGCATTCTGTTTTAACAGCATATTAAAACTTCAAAAGAGACCACAGCTCTCTCTGTTCTGAGTCAGGCAGAAATAAGAACTGCTTAATTAAGGACTCATTCATAAGACAGAAGAGGTCACTTAAGGTTAATCGCTTGTTAACAGAGGGGGTGGAGCTAGGAACTAAAATTTCTATTTAAGGAGTAAACTAAAACATTTCAGAGCTTTACCAGAAAGGCTCATCCAGACTCTGCTACACTTTGCTGTGAAGGAAAGGTTAGTTTGCTTTTATTTTTTGTATTACTGTATTGCCTTTCTATATTTTGAATACTGTAGTTTGTTTTCTTTACCTTGTGTTTTGCTTGCATTCTGTTTTAACAGCATATTAAAACTTCAAAAGAGACCACAGCTCTCTCTGTTATGAGTCAGGCAGAAATAAGAACTGCTTAATTAAGGACTCATTCATAAGACAGAAGAGGTCACTTAAGGTTAATCGCTTGTTAACAGAGGGGGTGGAGCTAGGAATTAAAATTTCTATTTAAGGAGTAAACTAAAACATTTCAGAGCTTTACCAGAAAGGCTCATACAGACTCTGCTACACTTTGCTGTGAAGGAAAGGTTAGTTTGCTTTTATTTTTTGTATTACTGTATTGCCTTTCTATATTTTGAATACTGTAGTTTGTTTTCTTTACCTTGTGTTTTGCTTGCATTCTGTTTTAACAGCATATTAAAACTTCAAAAGAGACCACAGCTCTCTCTGTTCTGAGTCAGGCAGAAATAAGAACTGCTTAATTAAGGACTCATTCATAAGACAGAAGAGGTCACTTAAGGTTAATCGCTTGTTAACAGAGGGGGTGGAGCTAGGAACTAAAATTTCTATTTAAGGAGTAAACTAAAACATTTCAGAGCTTTACCAGAAAGGCTCATCCAGACTCTGCTACACTTTGCTGTGAAGGAAAGGTTAGTTTGCTTTTATTTTTGTATTACTGTATTGCCTTTCTATATTTTGAATACTGTAGTTTGTTTTCTTTACCTTGTGTTTTGCTTGCATTCTGTTTTAACAGCATATTAAAACTTCAAAAGAGACCACAGCTCTCTGTTCTGAGTCAGGCAGAAATAAGAACTGCTTAATTAAGGACTCATTCATAAGACAGAAGAGGTCACTTAAGGTTAATCGCTTGTTAACAGAGGGGGTGGAGCTAGGAACTAAAATTTCTATTTAAGGAGTAATCTAAAACATTTCAGAGCTTTACCAGAAAGGCTCATCCAGACTCTGCTACACTTTGCTGTGAAGGAAAGGTTAGTTTGCTTTTATTTTTTGTATTACTGTATTGCCTTTCTATATTTTGAATACTGTAGTTTGTTTTCTTTACCTTGTGTTTTGCTTGCATTCTGTTTTAACAGCATATTAAAACTTCAAAAGAGACCACAGCTCTCTATGTTCTGAGTCAGGCAGAAATAAGAACTGCTTAATTAAGGACTCATTCATAAGACAGAAGAGGTCACTTAAGGTTAATCGCTTGTTAACAGAGGGGGTGGAGCTAGGAACTAAAATTTCTATTTAAGGAGTAAACTAAAACATTTCAGAGCTTTACCAGAAAGGTTCATCCAGACTCTGCTACACTTTGCTGTGAAGGAAAGGTTAGTTTGCTTTTATTTTTTGTATTACTGTATTGCCTTTCTATATTTTGAATACTGTAGTTTGTTTTCTTTACCTTGTGTTTTGCTTGCATTCTGTTTTAACAGCATATTAAAACTTCAAGAGACCACATCTCTCTCTGTTCTGAGTCAGGCAGAAATAAGAACTGCTTAATTAAGGACTCATTCATAAGACAGAAGAGGTCACTTAAGGTTAATCGCTTGTTAACAGAGGGGGTGGAGCTAGGAACTAAAATTTCTATTTAAGGAGTAAACTAAAACATTTCAGAGCTTTACCAGAAAGGCTCATCCAGACTCTGCTACACTTTGCTGTGAAGGAAAGGTTAGTTTGCTTTTATTTTTTGTATTACTGTATTGCCTTTCTATATTTTGAATACTGTAGTTTGTTTTCTTTACCTTGTGTTTTGCTTGCATTCTGTTTTAACAGCATATTAAAACTTCAAAAGAGACCACAGCTCTCTATGTTCTGAGTCAGGCAGAAATACCACTGTCTTTCTAGTTGCCCGCCTCTTATGTTAATCTGACCATATATCTCATTTCTCTCTACTTTCACTGGCTTATGTGAGTAATCACAAAATCATCATTTTTGAAATCCCACCCCTTCAATTGTTTAAATTTATTGGCCATCCTACAGTATTTCATAGTACCAAAATACAAAAGTGACCACCCCTTTCAATCCATCTTTCTATTTTAAAAATAGCAACTCTCCACTAAACCTTAACTTTTTAAACAGGTAAAACTCAAGTTACATACTTTCACATCTAACTTCTCTAGTGCACACTGCAGAGTGCATTCTTTTCAATCTTACCTTTAAACATCCCTGTGACTAGCACTTTCTCTAATACCTGCTGGAAAGCACTAGGAAGCCTTAAACTCATACAAACACTGAACTCTCCTTGATAACAAGGGGAAATTAATAGTAGGCACTAAACAGCCTATAATTGCAAAGTACCTTGCTAAGGAAACAGCTCCTATACTTTACAACGAAAAAAAAAAAAAGCCCCAAACCAGGCATGTCCAAGGGTCAGCTTCCGGTGATTTCCCTGTCCACCTGGTGAATCTGGGCATACTGGGGCAATGCAGCAATTACCTCATGTACACAGACAACACTCTCCTCCTACCCAACACTAGAACCTGTGAGAGATGCACTCACATAGCCAAAATGGAAGCAAAGCTCTCTCCACCCAAGATTGTGCTAAACAGTCAAGAGGAGAAGGTTAACACCCACACTACACCTCAAGCAACACATAGCCCTTCTAAACCCGCACCACCAAGACCCACATATAGCAACACTAAATCCACATATGCAGAGGCCCTTAACTGTAACCTGCCCAAGCAACAAAGACCTCTGAAGCTGAAACGTAAACAAACACCAATCACAACCAATGTGTCACATAGTTCACAACACCAGTGTGCCACCCAGCAACAGCCCCTAAGGCAAGACAATGAACCTAACACTTTAGTCATAGGTGACTCTATAGTCCGGCACACTGATGTCCCTCTCACCAGGTTGAATAAGGAGAAAATTACAGTCAGCTGCCTGTCGGGTGCCAAGATCCGCCACATAACGTATGCACTCAAGTCACTCCACAACAAGTACAAATATGACTCTGTCATTGTCCATGTTGGAGTGAATGAATTGAGACGTACCTCCCTGGACTACATGAAAAGAGGCATGGAAGAGCTCTCGGATCATGTGGCCCAGGCTGGTATGACCCTAGCCCTGAGTAGCATCCTGCCTTCGCCCAGAATGATACCACAATATAAGGATAAAATGATTGACTTCAACAATTGGCTAAGCTTATGGTGTCACTCAAAGGGGATCCAGTATCTGTCTGCCTGGGATGACATGATTGACAGACCACAATGCTTTGCCAGAGATGGTCTGCACCTGTCGCCCCTGGGATTCAGGTTACTGGCTAAGGCTCTTGCCACCCCTATAGTGCCTTTTTTAGGCAAACTTCAAAGGACAAAACCACCACCGTAACAGGTACAAGCATGCAAAATCTGAAGGTAATGCTACTCAATGCTAGAAGTCTAAACCTCAAAATGCACTCTCTCGAGGCACTCCTAAAAATAGAGAACATCGATATCTGTGCAGTAACTGAGACCTGGTTCAAGGCTCCAGAGAGCACCCCTGCAATACCAGGCTACAACTCTTACCACACTTTTCGGCCACCAAACCAGGACCGAAACACTAAAGGTGGAGGAGTGTCAATATTCACTAGGGATTCACACCACCAGGCTAGTTGGCCAACACAATGCGTCTGAAATTCTCCAAGTGCAACTAACACTAGGTAAGACTGCAATCCAAATTGTAGCTTGCTACAGATCCCCCACCATACCCCAAGATTCTCACTACACCTTTCTAAACATACTGGAAAATATTAAGATAGAACCAAACACCTTAATACTGGGTGATTTTAACTACCCTGACATTAACTGGGAAAACTACTCATGTCCCAACACCTTTGCGCAACGGTTCTTGGAATTCATAAATTCCAACGCCCTGGATCAACTAATCCATAGTCCCACCAGGGGCTCCAATATCCTAGACCTGGTCATTACTAACATGGGAAATCAATGCTCCATACCTATGGTCACCCCTCGTTAGTCAGGTCTGACAATAAGCTAATCACCCTTAACATCCACATCCCACCCCCACCCCCCAGTAAAGAAACCACCATAAAAAACTTCTCCAAAGCCAACTTCATGCTACTCAAGTCAGAAGTGACAAACTTCATGACACCCATACAGACGGGAACTGAAAGTTCAACTGCTGAATCCTACACTAAGGCACTGTACAGTACATCCACTCATGCATGAATCGTGCCATCCCAAATAGAACCAAAATGCTCTCATCCAAAAAAGGAAGCCAATCTGGTGGTCCCCTGCCATAAACAAACTTTACAACAAAAGGAAGAAACTTTTGCAGAAAAGAGGAAAATCCCAGGATGCAAAAACTCCCTTACTAGCCTCAGTAAGAAACTGAGATGCCTCATAAAATCCACCAAAGCTAGTTACGAAAATAAAATTGCCAAAGATTCCAAAGACAACCACAAAGCATTCTATAACTATGTCAAGAATCTAAATGGCAATGCTCAGATCTGCTCTGAGCTAAAACAGAATGGCATTAAATATACTGATCCGAAGGATATTGCCAATATCCTGGCAGATCGATTCAGTGCCAACTTCACCCCCCTCTCACCCCCTAAATGGCCCATCTCAATACCAGAAGATTGCAAATTCCAGTAATAACGGCCACACAGGTACAAAACGCACTCTCTAAAGCCAAGAATACAGCATCCATGGGACCAGATGACATCCCGGGCTGTGTACTACAGGAACTACAATATGAACTGGCACCTCACCTAAGTGTCATGTTTAATCATAGTCGCACCTCAGGTTTCGTGCCCACTGAGAGGCGCAGAACTACAATTATCCCAATCCACAAATGGGGATCCACCTTGGATCCCGGAAACTACCGTCCCATCAGTCTGACAAGCCTTATCTGCAAGGCCATGGAGCGTATTATCATGGAACTTATAAACAAAGACATTGGCAACCTTCAAACACTGGACACCACCCAGTTTGGGTTTGTGAAGGGCCGATCTTGTCTCCTGAACCTGATTGACTTCTTTGAATCAGTCTCCAGAGCCATGGACAAGGGTAAGGTGGTCCACACAGCCTATCTAGACCTTGCCAAGGCCTTTGACACCATCCCCCACTCTGGAATCATAGATAAACTTACTAAGTTGGACATTAATCCCTATGTCACCCAATGGGTTGCTAAATGGCTTACTGATAGAACCCACACTGTAAAAGTAGCCGACTCCAAATCCAGCTCCAGACAAGTGACAAGTGGAGTACCTCAGGGTTCAGTCCTGGGGCGCTCTTGTTTGGCATCTACTTCTCTGAAGTACAGGTCAACACTAAGGGACTCTGGCTAACAAAGTTTGCAGATGACTGCAAACTGGGAGCCATTATTGAATCCCAAATGATGTGGATACTCTACAAAAGGGCCTTACAGAAACAGATGCTTGGTGCCAGAGCCATGGGCTCAAGCTCAATGCCAAGAAATGTATTGTTATCCCCTTTGGGAAAAAACATGTATCCATGAATTACCATATAGGTGGCAGTACACTAAACACAGAAAGTGTGATAAGAGACTTAGGGACACAGGTGGACAGTGGTCTCACCTTCGATAACCACATCGCCACAACAGTCAGGAAATACTTCTATGTGGCACACCTCATCACGAAGGGCTTTTCATCCAGAAAAAAGGAGGTCATTGTCCCACTGTACTCATCCCTCATTAGACCCATTATAGAATACAACGCCCCATTGGTATGTACCTCTCAAGACATCTGCAACAACTGGAAAGGCTTCAGAAATACCTCAATAAAAGAATCACAGGCTTAAAGCAGATGCCCTACGCTGACCGCCTTAAAAAACTTCAGCTATACTCTGTCACATATTGTCTACTCAGAGGCGATCTCTGCTTAACATACAAGGCCATGTCAAACCCAGAGCTGTTGGACATGCTACACTTAAAGAAATCCCAATCCCTTAGAGCTACACGTTCCAGGGATCTAAACCTTGTCATCACAATAAACAAAACATGCTGGAGGGATAGGTTCCTGACCCAGAGACTCCCCAGACTCTGGAATAGATTGCCCATGCATGTCAAGCAGAGTGCCTCTTTGGACCTCTTCAAGAGGAACCTTGACGATTGGATGGGAGAAAGGAAATTCACCCCAGGGATCACGTCAGTCGCCCTGCTAGACAGGGGTCCAGGAAAGTAAATAATGTGGTAAGAAATAGCCAGGGAATTGTTATGGCTAGGCTTGTATAGGCCCTAGGGCTGATAGCCTAGTACCAGCCTATGAACCTATGAGACAGCAGGGAAGGAGTCTGAGGCAGGTACCATGGAGATAATCGTGACATACTGTGCAGGAGGGGGTACCATTGTTGGCACAGCCAGTCTGGAGCAATCAAAATCATCCTTGGTTTGTCCTGTTTGATTTTTAGTAGTACTCTGGAGAGCAGAGGCAGAGGGAGGAAGGCATAGACTGATAGGTTTTTCCAGCTGAAGGACAGAGCATCCTCTTTCCAGGCTTGTTTGTGGGGAGTCCTTGTGAAAAATTTGTCCAATTGGTAGTTCTGGGGAGAGGCAAACAGGTCTATATCTGGGCTCCCCCATTTGCTTGTCAACATGTTGAAAATCCTTGGGTCCAGTTTCCACTCATGTGGGTCCATGAGGTTTCTGCTTAGTCCGTCTGCCAGTGTATTTAATTTTCCTGGCAGGAATTGAGCTTGTAGGTGCACTTGGCAGCTGAAGGCTGTGTTCCAATATGCCATGGCTAGTCTGCAGAGGGGGTAAGAATGTGTACCCCCCTGCTTGTTTATGTACCACATAACAGTGGTGTTGTCCGTCTTTACCATTAGTTGTCCTGGAAGAATGTGGTCCTTGAAGGCTGTCAGAGCATTCTGTACAGCTAACATTTCTTTTTGATTGATATGCAGGTGCATTTGACTTGGGTTCCATTTGCCCTGAATACACTTGCCTGCCAGGTGAGCCCCCCCATGCATAGTCGGATGCATCTGTTGTTAGGGTTTGGGCAGCAGGGGGTGGTGTGAAAGGTAGTCCCTTGTTTTGGTGGCAGGCCTCTGCCCACCAAAGGAACTCTAGGCGTAGGCAAGGTATGATAGGAATCATTGTTTCTAGGTCTTGAGAATGTTGACACCATAGGCTTTTTAGATACCACTGTAGTTTCCTCATATGCAGTCTTGCATATGGAATTAGAAGAATGCAGGAGGCCATGAACCCCAAGGTTTGTAGTATTTGTCTTGCAGACAGCAGGGTTTTTGTGACCACTTGTTTGAAGTAGGTTGTGAAATGAATTTGCTTTTCTGGCGCGAGGTAAGCCATCTGGGAAGTTGTATTCAAGCTTGCTCCCAGGAATATAATTTGTTGACAGGGTACCAGGTGTGATTTCTTTTCATTTATGGTGTACCCCAGACAAGTTAGAACCCTTTTTACAAAGGCCAGATGATTCAAAAGCATGTCCTGGCTTTCTGCCTGAATTAGACAATCGTCCAGGTATGGGTATATTTGAATATTTCTTTGCCTGCAAAATGCAATAACTGGAGCTAGGCACTTTGTGAATACCCTGGACGTAGTAGATAAGCCAAAGGGCAGTGCAGAGAACTGATAGTGTGTGTAGCCTGCTTTGAAGCGAAGGTATGTTCTGCAAGATTCCCTGATTGGGATGTACAGGTATGCTTCTTTTAAATCTAGTGTTGCCAACCAAGCATCTTTGCCTAGCATAGGAAGTAATTGGTGAAGAGTCAGCATCTTGAATTTTGGAATCTCCAAAAAGGTGTTTAGAGTAGACAGGTCCAGGATAGGACGCCATGAATTGCCTTTTCTGGGTACCAGAAAAAGTCTTGAGTAGAAACCTTGTCCCTTTTCCTCTTCTGGTACCAGTTGAATAGCCCCATGCTTAAGAGAGAAAGTACTTGTTTTGGGGCCTCTGCCTACTGATTTGGGGGTAGGTCCGGCCACCCACTTGGTGTTGGCAACGTATGGAAGCGAAATCTGCATCCCTGGGTCACTATATTTAAAACCCATTTGTCTTGAGTATAAGTTCCCAATTCTTTGCATGAAGAGCAATCTTTCCCCCCAAAGGGGCAGTCAGTTGATAACTGCTTGGAAATTTTAAAAGGAAGTCATTGAGACAGTTTACCATAGGGAGGAGTCTTATTATTCCCAGACTTGGAAGTGGACGCCCCTCACTGCTTAGTTCCGAGTCCCCTAGGACTGAAACCTGGGGTTTTTGCTGTGTCTGGGTTTGGCTTGAGAAGAACTGGAAGGGGCTGGAAAGGACCAATTATTAGAGGGCCAGTGCCTACTATATCTAGGAGGCTGAATTTGTAAAAAAATCTTTAACAGTTTGCATATATTTAGCTTTATCTTCCATCTTTTTAAGAACTTCCTCAGCCTTGTTGCCAAACAGGCAGTCCTGATTTAAAGGAGCATCCAACAATTTAGCTTTGATCAGGCAAAGATTTCTCCTTAAGCCAAGCATGCCTTTTGATTACAGAGCCAGTAACAGCAGCCCTGCAAGAGGCCTCTAATGAATCACAACCACATTGCAAAGTATGTTTTCCAACTTGTTCGGCAGAATGCATTAAATCCTGTAATTCTTTATTTTCCACACAGTCAGGAATCAACATAATTTTCTGTTTAAGCAGTCCAATAACATGTTGCTGATATTTTAACATATGAACCTGGCAGTTTAAAGCCCTAATGGCCAAGGTTGCAGAAGTGTAAACCTTCTTACCCCATCTATCCAGCGCCCTGGAGTCTCTATCAGAAGGGATAGGATTTTTAGCAGTAGAAGCCTTTATGCCCTTGGGCCCCTGTGAAATAGCCTCTGGATCTGCAATAGGATTTTTGAAAAGGAACTTGTGGGACTCAGGGACCCTGTAGTATCTGTCAGGTTTTCTGGGAGCAGGAGTCAGGGAATCAGGGGCCAAACTAGATTCCGAGAAAGCATCATCAACAATGTCTAGTACAGGAGGAATAGCTACAGGCCTATGCTGATGTAGGAGAAGGAAATCCCTAAGCCTCTTTTTTGAATCAGAAAAATCCTGGCTTTCCCAGTGGAAATGCTCCCTTTGAGTATGTAAGGTTTCTCCAAAAGAAAAATCCTCAGGAGGGGAAGCAGAGGGAATGGAGTCCTCTGCATCAGAATCCTCATAAGTAGGTAAGGGCAAATCCAGATCATCAGAAGAGTCAGAAAAAACAGAATCCTGATCAGAAGGTTCATAGTCAACTTCAGCCCTAGGCCTCTTAGAAGGGGGGGGGGGGTTGGCTACCCCTGATTAGAGTTATTAGATCTTCAGCCATTCTTATAATTTGTTTTTTAGGCCTAGAGGCCTGAGCATGTGGCCTGGGCGTCAGTTTTTTAGACACGGATCGAGATTTTAGGCCTAAGTAAAGAAGGAAACGTCGGTTTAATATGCAAGTCCGTAGGCCTGAATACACCCTCAGAAGCCGGTGTCTGCACAGTGGCTCTGGACCCATCAAAGGTAGAGAAATCCATCGGTTCCATAGTTGAAGCATCTCGCAGCATACTGGACTTCGAATAGGTCTCAGTAGAGGCCTGCGAATCAGAAGTAGCGGGTATCAGGGGCTGCGAAAGTGCCTGAGTAACATCGAACTAGCGACTGGCTTAGAAGAAGCGTCGTCGAAAGTTTTGGACCTCGGCGGCCTGTGTCGGTCTTTATCTTTGCATTTTTTTTCAGAATCCTGGTAGTCGGATGGCTAACCAATGACATTTCTGGATAATTAAACTCAGAACCGAAATATTTAGAGGTGAAAATATACTGACGATGGATAGTGCACTGATCAAATAAAGCACAAAACCGACAGCAAGGTACGTCGTGATCAGGGCCTAGACAAGGAATACAGTATGAATGAAAATCTTTATGAGGTATTTGCTTTCCATAAGTAATGCAATTATTAACTTTTACTGACATCAGTAAGGAGTAAGAAAAAGTTTCCCCACTGGGGTACCTAGCTTTAGTTAAAGACTTTGGTTCTGAAACTCGAAAACGAAAATTTCAGGAGTCAGCCGACCGGCACTTGCAAACTGCTTCTACTCTTGACTCCGCACGGCAAGAAAGACTGGGGTAATGGCGTTGACTGCATGTTTTAAACCCCTGACGTCATGGAAGAAGAGACAGCAACCGACGCAGGACCCAAGACTTTGTTAATCAGGCTGACTGAGGGCTACCTGCAAGCAGATAAACCCAAATATAATGATTGCAACAGTGAAACACGAAGAACATCTAGGAGCTATAACTGACTCTCCCGCCTGACACAGACATCCTCCAAAAGGGGTCTCATTGAGACGGATACCTGGTAAATCATGGCCTCAAACTAAATGCCAAAAAGTGCATAGTCATCCCCTTTGGAAAAAACAAAGTACACACAAACTACCACAGAGGTGGTAGCCCCTTAAATACAGAAAACGTAATAAGGGATCGAGGGACCCAAGTAGGCAGTAATCTCTCCTTTGATAATCACATTGCCAAAGTGGTTAGAAAATCCTTCTATGTGGCCCACCTAATCACAAAAGGGTTTGCATCTAGATTAAAAGGTCATTGTGCCCCTCTACTCATCACTCATCAAACCCATCATAGAGTACAACGCCCCATTTGGCATGTACCTTACAAGACACACAACAGCTGGACAGACCACTGTAGTACCTCACCAAGAGGGTCACCGGCCTCAAACAGATGCCCTATGCAGCTCGACTGAAGAAACTCCAGCTGCACTCGGTTGCATACCGCCTACTCAGAGGTGATCTCTGCCTGACATACAAGGCCATGTCCAACCCAGACTTGATGGACATGCTCCACCTAAAGAAAACCTTATCCTCTTGAGCCACAAGCTCTAGTGATCTAAACCTCACCACAACACTAAATAGGATGTTCTGGAGGGATAGATTCCTGTCCCAGAGACTTCCCATGCTTTGGAACAAGATTCCAATCTACATTAGGCAGAGCTCCTCGCTAACACTCTTCAAGAGAAACCTTGATGGGAAACAAAGTTTACCCCGGGGACCACTTCAGTGGCTCTGCTGGACAGAGGCACAGGGAACTTATCTAAGGGAGCGGCGAAAGCCAACACATTCTGGCTAGGCTTATAAATGCCTTCAGGCAGATGGCCTAGTACCTACCTATGAACCTATGTATATGTAGGACAGCAAAAACTTGAAATATACAACCGTGACCATCTCTCCTTTCATTTTCATTCAAAATTAACAATTAAGGGGTACATGGAAAGCAGCTATCTTTTTTGGGGTAATGTCGGATGCTCTATTTTTAGCAATGATTTATATATTCTTGCAAGCATATATTTTCTCAGGTTTACTGGGAACCAGTACTTTGTCAACTTACAACCTTAAGCCTTTAAAGAAAAAAAAAATAAGACAGATGTTTCTTCCTTAAGCAAGTCTTAGGGCATACTGGATCAAAAGGATGAAGGTCGCCAGGGGTTAGCTTAATTCAACTACATCTTTCAAAGTTACTTCAGTGCAGCACTGTCCAGTTAAAGTATGTCGAAATAATGGAGTAACAAGCTGAAGACTAAGACAAAATGTGAAACAAAAAGCAATCTGTTTGGATGGCATGGAAAGGCCAGGAGGGAGTAAAAACACTGGGACATGGGGTGGTGAAGGGGGGATAGAATTGTTTGCCTAAGGCACTTCACAAAAAGGTCAGCCTTTTCAATGGGAAGAGCATAAAACAGCAAGTAAAGGATGCAATCAGTAAAATCAATTACATAAAATATTAGTGCTCTATTTCAATTGTTAAACATATAAGCGAACAGGTTCCTGCAATCCCTTTTCAGCCACGACCAGGGCCAACAAGTCAGAAGCAATCAAACAATACAAGCTGAATTTGCAACAACGCATAAGCATTTAGCCAATATACCTAGTACATTTATTTTAGTTGTATACATACACTGAAATCATCATTCATCATCATTCTCTTTCGGCTTTTCCCGCTAGGGGTCGCCACAGCGGATCATCTCTTTCCATTTCTTCCTATCCTCTGCATCTTGCTCTGTCACACCAACCGCCTGCATGTCCTCTCTCACCACGTCCATAAACCTTATCTTAGGCCTTCCTCTATTCCTCTTACCTGGCAGCTCCATCCTTAGCATCTTTTTCCCAATATACCCATCATCCCTCCTCAGCACATGTCCAAACCAACGCAATCTCGTCTCTCTTGCTTTGTCTCCAAACTGTCCAACATGAGCTGACCCTCTAATGTACTGATTCCTAATCCTATCCATCCTAGTCACACCGATTGCAAATCTTAACATCTTTAACTCTGCCACATCCAGCTCTGACTCCTGCCTTTTTGTCAATGCCACTGTCTCCAACCCATATAACATAGCTGGTCTCACTACACTCTTGTAGACCTTCCCTTTCACTATGTATGTATACATACACTGAAATAATACAGTTAAACAGGAAGGAGTACCATTGACATTATTCACAAAATATAAATGCAAAGTACCCTTTTGCCAAAAAGTTTTGAATGAGTATCAACAATTATCAGTTGCAGTGTGCAACAAAGGATAGTATTAGAAAGTGGTTTGGCATAATGGTTAAGATCTTCACACCTCACAGACAGAAGTTGCAGGGTTTCATTAATATCTCTGGAAGTTTTCTAGAGTTAAAATGGCTCTTCATGACAGTTAGCCTAATATTCACCTATCAACTTGTTTACGTGTCTTTTGTGCTTGGCAGTGCGCAGATACCTGATGCAAAGTGGTGTCTTATTAACTATCTAGGATCTGTAAAGCATGTGCTTACAATCTCTCAGTTTCTGCATGAACAGAACTACACTGTCAGTTTGTCTGAGATTTACTCCAGCAGGCTGGTGCAAGTCTTTTAAAAGCTTTTTCAGCAACAGTAAGTTTGAAAAGGGGACCAACTGATGAAATTCCTTCAGAGCCAACAACAGAGTGTAGAATGTTTCCATGAATACCAGCTTAAATTGTAGAGAAAGTCAGTATCTGTCAATGCAGTAATTTAAATGTGTGTTTAGGAATAGTGAAGCCCTCACTGTGATGGAAATCCACCAATATTTACTTAGTGTGATGTAGAGATGTTCAGTTCTACCAGGATGAAGCAATCTCAATATTTTGTTTTCCGTTATTTGTAGTGGAGAGGTATTCTGTTGAGACAGTAATGAAGAGTCATTGCAGCAAAAGAACTAGCCTACCCAGTATCCATCCTAATAAACTGGACCATAACTGAAAGTTCCATCCCATCTCTTTGGAAAATCTCCTGTATTATCCCATTACACAAGGGTGGTAACTCTAATGAGCTCTCAAACTTTCGTCCCATAGCTTTACTCTCTCCACTAGCAAAAATCATGGAAAGATGCATCCACCGGCAACTACTTGACCATCTTCTACAAAATAATCTACTTGCTAACTGTCAACACGGCTTTAGGCCATTCCATAGTACTACCACTGCACTCATCCTTTTCTAACTGCATTAATAAAAATAGAAATAACAACAAGCTCTCCTCGGCACTCTTCATTGACCTCTAAAAGCTTTCGATATGGTTAACCATAAAGTACAGTTTTGTACCTACCATAAATGTAGATGTCCGATAGATATGCAACTGCAGTCCTGACATATGGGTTGTCCTGCCTCAGGCAGCCCTTCGGTCGGCCAGATTCCAAAGTCTGGGTCCGGCGTCGGCCGATGTCGCCTCCTCCCCGACATCAGAGCGGCTGGAGTATAAAGGCATCAGCTGACGCCATCTTCTTCAGTGTTCTTGCCCCAGATGCCAGGTGCCCTCCAAGGAAGGCTAAATTTTGTGAATGGATAAACAGATAAAACCAGACATGCACAACAGTAATAAACAGATACACCATAATATATATAACCCCAGCTGATAGGTAAGGGGAGAAAGGACCCAAAAGGGAAAAAACAGAGGGGTAGGAGGGAGGGAAAACCTGACTGCAGTTGCATATCTATCGGACATCTACATTTATGGTAGGTACAAAACTGTACTATGTCCTTCAAGAATGCAACTGCAGTCCTGACATATGGGTTGAATACCATAGCCAAGCTGGGGGTGGTAGGGCTAAGCAAGAGATGGTGTAGCTAGAAGGCCCTGCAGGACTGCCGAAGCAAAGCCTGCTCGGGATCTGGAGTATAATGGCAGGTTGTAGTGTTTGGTAAATGTATGCACGGAGCTCCATGTAGCAGCCTGCACACTTTTTCCATGAAAAGAATAACAGAATCTGATGCAGTGTCCAATCCATTTTGAGATAGTTTGTTTGGTGACTGATTTTCCTTGCACTCCAGCAGCATAGGCTACAAACAGTTGGTCAGACTTCCTGGTGGACTTTGTTCTGTCCAAGTAGTAGCGTAGTTGTCTGTGAATGTCTAAAGTATGCAGCAGCTTTTCCCCTTTATTTTGAGGGTTAGGAAACAAAGTAGGCAGGTGAATTGCTTGGTTTAGAGACACTCTGGATATCACCTTAGGCATGAATGAAGGATTGGTCCTAAGGGAAACTCTGTCCTGATGAAAGATGAGAAAAGGAGGAACTGCCATGAGGGCCTGTATCTCTGAGACTCTTCTTGCTGAGGTGACTGCCAACAGGAAAACCGTTTTCCAAGAGAGAAATTGCATTTCTGAAGATGCTGCTGGTTCAAAAGGAGGAAGAGTTAATTTTTCCAAGACATAATTGAGGTCCCATGCAGGAATTGGTAGCTTCCTTGGAGGTTTGATATTCTTTATGCCTCTTAGAAGCTGTCTTAGCAAGGGATGCGAAAACACAGGTGGATCACAGTTGTAATGTGCTGAGATAGCTGAAGCGTGGATTTTGATAGAAGAGTATGAGAGGCCACTGTGAAACATTTCTGCCAAGTATTCTAATATCTGAGGTATGTTCATCAGTGATGCATCCTGGCCCTTGTTGACATTCCAGATGGTGAATCTCTTCCATTTAGCCGAATAGGTTTTTCTGGTGGAAGGTCTGCGTGCCTCCAGCAAAATTTCCTGAACTTTTTCGGAGAGGGAGTCATGGGTCTGAGTCATGGAACTCTCCAAGCTGTCAGCTTTAAGGTTTGCAGGTTCTGATGAACAGTCTTGTAACTGTGTTGAGTCAGGAGCAGAGGCCATTGAGGCAAGGGCCACGGTTTGGTGTGAGTTATGCTCAGTAGTAGTGGATACCAGTGTTGCCTTGGCCAGTCTGGAGCTATCAAGATTGCTCTTGGTTGTTCTGCCTTGATCTTCAGTAACACCTTGGTGAGCAAAGGTAGAGGAGGGAATGCATACATTGTTGGAGCATTCCAGCTGAAGGAAAGAGCATCCGTTCTCCAAGCTAGAGGATGGTGTATCCTCGTGCAGAACCTTTCCAGGTGATGATTGAGATGAGATGCAAAGAGGTCTATGTCTGGTCTTCCCCATGCAGATGCTATTTGTGAGAAAATGCGTGGGTGTAGCATCCATTCGTGTGGATCCAAGAAATTTCTGCTCAACCTGTCTGCCAGAACATTGTCCTTGCCCGGAACAAACTGGGATTGCAAGTAGATATTCAGTTTCAGGGACTTTTCCCAAAGAATCATTGGTAGTCTGCAGAGGGGGTAGGAATGAGTGCCCCCTTGTTTGTTTATGTACCACATGACAGTGGTGTTGTCTGTCCGTATTAGCAGATGACCTTGCTGAAGAGATTTTCCAAAGGCTTCTATTGCATGTATCACTGCCAACATCTCTTTTTGATTTATGTGCTGATGCATCTCCATGGGAGTCCATTGCCCTTGAATGCATCTGCCGTCCATGTGCGCCCCCCATCCATGGTCTGAGGCGTCTGTTGTAATAGTTTGACTTGTTGGAGGTTTGTTGAAAAGCATGCCTTCGTTTAAGTGACTTGCTTGAGCCCACCACAAAAATTCCCTTTGCAAGCATGGTATGAGTGGTATTATGTCTTCTAGGTTGTGGCTGTGTTGCGACCACAAGCCTTTTAGGTACCATTGCAGCTTTCTCATGTGTAGTCTTGCCAGAGGGATTAGAAGAATGCAAGATGCCATGAACCCCAGGGCCTGCAGGGTCTTCCTTGCGGTCAAGTGGGTTAATTTTGCTAGGCCTTTGAAGTAAGCTGTTAAATGCTCTTGTTTCTCCTCTGTGAGGAAAGCCATTTGTAGCTGTGTGTCCAATTTTGCTCCTAGAAAAATAATCTCTTGGGATGGCAGTAATCTTGATTTTTGAATGTTGACTGTTATCCCAAAGCCTGCAGCAATTGAATGACGTAATCCAAGTGTTTTATCAAGGTCTGTTTGCTGTCTGCTTGTATTAGGCAGTCGTCCAGGTAAGGGTATATTTGAATCCCCTGGAGTCTGCAATGTGCCACTACTGATGCCAAGCATTTTGTGAATACTCTGGGCGCAGTAGATAAGCCAAACGGCAATGCTGAGAATTGATAGAGCTCTGTTCCTGCAAGAAATCTGAGGTATCTTCTGCAACTGTGTCTGATAGGGACATGCAGGTATGCCTCCTTGAGGTCCAGAGTAACCAGCCAAGACCCCTTGCCCAGCATGGGAAGAAGTTGCTGTAACGTCAGCATCTTGAATTTTGGCACCATGAGAAAAGTATTTAGAACGGACAAGTCCAATATAGGCCTCCACTGTTTTTCTTTTCTTGGAACAAGGAACAGTCTTGAATAAAATCCCTGGCCTTGTTGCTGAGGAGGAACCTTCTCTATTGCTTTCATTTGTAACAGCTTTGAGACTTCTATGAGTGCCTCTGCCCTTTGATTTTGTGGTAGGTTTGGCATGCCTTGTCCTGTTGGTAAGGTATGGAAGTGGAACCTGTAACCTCTGTCTATTATGTCCAGAATCCAATTGTCCTTTGTTATAATGTGCCAGCTTTTTTGAGAATAGAGATAATTTTCCGCCTAGAGGTGCTTCTCTTTGAGCCTTGGTAGGCGGAGTGAAAGGTAAGTCATTGTGATTGTCCCTGTGGTGCAGGTGAACTACCTGTGCCACTTCTCTGATTTTGTGGTTGCCATTGGCTTCCCCTGTAGGAGCCTCGGTATTGCCCTCTACCTCGTGCACGCCTGTTCTTTCCCCTTTGAAACTTGTCAGAGTCTGGAAAGGACCAATTCTTTGAAGGCCAATTCCTGCTGAACCTTGGTGGCTGAACCTGGAGGAAATCCTTTACTGTCTGTACTGATTTTGCCTTCTCCTCAATAGATTTCAACACATCCTGAGCATTAGCACCAAAAAGCTTCTGTTTATCCAGAGGTGCGTCCAGGAGCTTTACTTTAACATTATCTGGCAGTGGCTGTTCTTTCAACCAAGCATGTCTACGGATAACAGACCCTGTCATAGCTGCCCTACATGAAGCCTCCAATGCATCATAACCACACTGCAGAAAATGATTACTAACCTGCTGAGTATTATGAACCAAATTCTGCAATGCCTTTCTACTAAAAAGGCTCAGGAGAGGCTATCTTTTTTCTGCAAATCATCCAGGAAATAATCCTGGTACTGAAACATATGAAAAAGGCAGTTAAGAGACTTCATGGCAAGGGTGGAAGAGGTATAAACTTTTTTACCCCATCTCTCCATGGACCTTGCTTCCCTGTCAGCTGGCAGTGGATTCTTGGCTGAGGAGGTAGCCACTCCTTTGGGGCCCTGTGAAATAGTTTCTAGATCCACAGAGTGGGCCTTAAAGAGATGCTTGTGAGTGTCAGGGACCCTGTAATATCTGTCTGGCTTGACAGGAGCAGGAGGGAGAGAATCAGGGGAAGCACTGGAGTCGGAGAAAACATCATCCAGGACATCCAAAACTGGAGGGATAGCTAAAGGTCTGTGCTGGGGTAACTTAAGGAAGGTCGGTAGCCTTTTCCTAGAATCAGAAAATTCCTGACCCTGCCACTTAAAATGTTCCCTCATGGAGTGGAGGACTTCACCGAAAGAAAAATCCTCTGGAGGAGAGGCAGAGGGAATAGATTCCTCAGCATCAGAGTCCTCATAGGCCTGGAAGGATTCTTCTTGGGTATCTGAATGCTCTGAATCCCCAGAGGCTTCATCTGAAGAGAGGTTGTCTGCCTGCTCAGTTCTAGGCCTTTTTTCTGCAGGCAGCTGAGAACCTCTGTCTGGGTGAGGCTGAGACCCCCTGATAAGAGAGATTAGATCTGCAGCCAGAGACATGATTTGTCTGTCAGAAGAAGGGGCCTGAGAAGTAGATTTAGGATGGGCCTTGGCCTGGCTGGCGGCCTTAGCACGTGCAAAGGCCTTGATTGACATGGATACAGGAGGCCTAGCTGCCCCACGTGCAGGGGTAACTTTGTCCACGGGAATGGTGTCGGGTAGATCCAGAACTTCGGTTTCCAGAGGAAAATCAACAACCGGCACCGGTGTAGTCTCCGGGACCGAGGGATGAGTTAACGCAGTGTCGTCAGCCTGGAGCGGTTGAATTACCGCTTCCTAAGGGACTGAAGCACTCGCGGAGGGCTTAGGCGTTATATCAGTGGAAGACGCGGGCAGAGGATGTCGGTCCCGGTCCTTTCGTTTTTTGGTAGTTTGTGCTGTCGGTTGTTCCGACGGCATGTTGTAAGAGTAGGATTCGCCAAAAAAGTCTTCGGCAAACTCTGCCCGACACCTGAGAGTGCGCTTATTAAAGCAAGCACAGGCAGCACAGGCCGAGACGTCGTGGTCTGGGCCCAGGCAAGGGAGGCAGTAAGAATGGAAGTCCTTATGAGGTATTTGTTTACCACAAGACAAACAATTATTAACTTTCTCAATTTGTTCTGACATCGGCTGAGGCAAGAAAAAATGTTCCCCAATGGCGTACTTAGCTTTTAGATGACTTCGGTAACTGAAAACACAGGAGCTGACCGACCGGCACTTGCGAACTGCTTCTGCTTCGGGCACCGCGTGGCAAGAAAGACTGAAGAAGATGGCGTCGGCTGATGCCTTTATACTCCAGCCGCTCTGACGTCGGGGAGGAGGCGACATCGGCCGACGCCGTACCCAGACTTTGGAATCTGGCTAACCGAAGGGCTGCCTGAGGCAGGACAACCCATATGTCAGGACTGCAGTTGCATTCTTGAAGGACATCTTACTTTTAGGCTTGCAGGCACCCAAGCAATCCAATGGTTCAAGTTATATCTAGATAATAGAACACACGCTGTCCTCTGGGACAATAACTTATCCACTCACCTCCCTGTTACCCTAGGTGTCCCTTAAGGCTCTATCCTGGATCCCCTACTTTTCTCTATCTTCATTAATGATCTGAACACAAACCTCCCTCAAGCCACCTGCATACGCTACGCAGATGATTCTACATTAATTTGTGCAGCTACCTCTTCAGCTGAACTCCAGGCTATAACCAAAAAAAGTATTTAATTTAGTAGAAAACTGGTTCCTTCAATGCTGTCTACTCCTAAATCCTAAGAAAACAATGTTACTGCTATTCACTCACACAAAAAAGGTCGCCCCTATTGATTTCACTGTCACTTCCAAAAATGACACTACTATAGCTCCTGACCTAACCACAAAACTTTTAGGTGTAACAATTGACCACAACCTCAACTTTGACTCTCAAATTAACCTCACCATTAAATCTGTCAACAGGAAACTAGGCTTCCTTTACAGGATTCGACCTTTACTTACTCCATTAGCCAGAACTACCATTGCCCACTCACACCTTATCTCCACCCGCTTATATGCCTCCCCTATTTACACTAATCTATCCAAAAGTATTTATTTTACTTTATTTATTTTATTTTACATTTGTTGACCGGGCTAGTCCAGCTGGATATATGTCCATTTTCAGTAGAGGCCTGGGGAGAAAAGCTCCAAGACAGATACAAACAGCCAATAAGTAATTGTTACATAAAAAAAAAATAAGTAGATATATAAGATATTATATACATTTAACAGTAAAATAACATAAAACTATATACAAAGTTTAGAGCAAGATAATATAAGTATTCCAAACAAAACAGATAAACCAAAAAACCACTAGGTAATACTCGATACAGGAGTCCAAAGGGTATCCAACAAACAACACCGAATAAACAAAGCAAAAGTTTAATGCAGTAGTTTAAAGTGCTTTTCGTCTGCAAAATGTGCAAGCTTCCTCAGAAACATGTGTAAAGGTTACAATCAGTCCTTAAAAAAGGAAATCATACTCACTAATTGCTAAAAACATCAATAAAACAATTAAATGCATTTAATTAAACAAGAGGTTACCATAGACACAAAGTCCTCCAGTCAGTTGACTCCACCATCATCCTGAGCAGTAAAGAATGTAAACTACATTGTCCATCCCTAAAATATATTAGTAAGTCAAAGGCTTCCATGAAGAAAACCACACTTCAACTTACACAATATGTATGTGTTAATGCTGATTATATTTACGTTAAGTGCTATGTAATGCCCTATCAAAGATATTAATTTAGTTGTTGTGACTATATAATGTTGTGTTGTAATGTAAAATAAATAATAAATGTAAAACATTAAGCCCACACTGGGCTATCTCTGTAAACTTCTAAGTTTTAAAACACTACTTACTGAACACGAGTCATTCAGTCCTGGAAAAGAATACACATTAAGCCTAATTTGCCATTTAAGTTCTGATTCTTCTAAAAGTAAGGGTAAGGGAGCTCCCCTCTTATTTTCAAGTATTTGGTCAATAACCAAAAATTTAAAACTGTGTTCATTATAGCTACAGATGTGTTTAGCCAGTGCATTCTCCTGTTTTTTCTTCATAATGGCATACTGATTCTCATATATTCGTTCACGTAGTTTCCACTCCGTTTTTCCTATGTAAAATGCGGAGCATCTCTGGCACTTAGCTAAATAAACAACCATTCTGGAGTTGCAAGTAGCTCTACATCTCAACCTGTATACCCTGTGTTGTATCACAAATCTGTTACTTTCTTCAATAAACCTACACTGATTACAGTTTTGGCATTTAAAAGTGCCAGGTGTCCTAAAAAGACTGACACAAGGTTGTTCTAAGATCATTTTCAAGTTCTTACCCCTCCTAAAAGTTACCTCTGGGCGAACTCCTACTTTGGCATAAACCATGGGGTTGCTTTTAAATAAACCCCAATTCCTGCCAATAAGGTCGATGTAATGATGACTGTGCATATCATAAGTCATAATAAGTCTAGGACCCAGGTTGCTAGTGTTAGTGACCTTACTGGGTGAGCTAATCGAACCAGAAATGTTTATGACATCTGTATTGACCCCACTGTCAGTTGAGACCAGTCCAGCATTCAAAATGGGTTTACATGTCCCATTCGACCTTTTATACTTAACCTCATTGATCAAATTAACAATAAGGTTTAACGGGTAGCCTCTGTGTAAAAACATACTATTTAGTAGTTCACACTCATAGTGAAAGTCAACATCCAAACTCACTATACGGGCCGCCCTGACTAGCTGACCTTTAACTACCGAGCGTTTATGATAGTTAGGGTGGCAACTACTGAAATGTAAAAAAAGAGTTAGAATATGTCCTAATATGTGTTCATTGGAGACGCAAACAGATCGCAGCAAGGCTGGCCCCACTTGCGGAAGATCCTTTCCGCCACTATCTGGTTGAGGGACCACTCGTGAGGTAACAGGATGGCTCTGCTCAACCTGTCCGCTATAACGTTGGATAACCCCGGGATGTGCGTTGCTATCAGAAAGCGACCCGTGGATTCTGCCCATTGCCAAATTCTCCCGGCCTCTCTGCACAACTGGTAAGATTTGGTTCCTCCTTGTTTGTTTATGTACCAGACTACGGACATGTTGTCCGTCTGAACTGCAATGGTCCCTAGAGGTAGAAGGGGGGAGAAGTGTTGCAACGCTAGAAACACTGCCCTCATCTCTAGAACATTTATGTGCAGGTTGTACTCTAAACTGGACCATTCGCCTTGGACTGTTTGTCCCTGAAAAAATGCCCCCCCACCCTATCAGGGAAGCGTCCATGGTCACTGTGGCTGTTGGTGTGGGTAACACAAACGGTCGGCCGCTGATGTAATTGTGATTCTGTAACCACCAAGACAGGTGTGCTTTGCAGGTGTTCGTAATGTGAATCTCGTGTGTCAGTGGTAACTGTTGGAACGACCACTGTGCGAACAGCAGCCATTGGAGAACTCTCATGTGTAGCCTCCCCATGGGAACTGCAATGAGGGAAGCTGACATGAGTCCCAAGACTTTCAGGACTAGTTTGGCTGGGGACTTTTTGGACAATAGTAGGAGAGATACGTGTTCTTGTAGGGAAGCTATTCTTGCGGAGGGGAGTTTTAGTAGCAAAGAACGGGTATCTAGATCTGCCCCTATAAATGAAATATGCTGCGAGGGCTGTAACGCAGATTTTTCGAAATTTATCGAAATCCCTAGCTGAACACAAAGACTGAGTGTGTAGTCCCTGGCCTCTATCAGTTGACGCTCGGTGGTGGCAGAAAGGAGCCAATCGTCTAGATATGGAAACACCCGGAATCCTAGGCGTCTCAAGTGAGACGCTACCACTGCCATGCATTTGGTGAAAACCTTGGGGGCTGAGGTTAGACCAAAGGGCAGGGCCCGAAACTGAAAGTGGCTGGCTCCCAGCCGGAAGCGCAGGTGATCTCTGGACACTCTGGCCATTTTGATGTGGTAGTAGGCGTCCCTGAGATCTATTGAGCACCTCCAGTCGTCCTTCTGTAAAAACGGAATGATTGATTGAAGCGTGACCATCCGGAACGTTTCCTTCTTCACAAAGGTATTGAGAGTGCTTAGGTCTAGAATTGGCCTCCAGTCCCGTCTTTTTTGGAACTAAAAAGAACCTTGAGTAAGTTCCGGATCCTCTTTGGTCCGCCGGGACTGGCTGGATGACTCTTTTTTCTAGCAGCTTTGAGATTTCTATAGCTGCAGGTTCTCGCAGATGGGGTGGTACATCTGGGAATCTTTTTTGTGGTAATGGGGGAACTAAAAAGGGAATTTTGTAACCTCTGGTAATAATGCTTTTTACCCAATTGTCTGAAGTAAGGTTTTGCCAGGCCTGAGGGTATAAAGCCAAGGGACCCCCGACTGCCTCCAGAGCAGGACAGTCGGGCCTCCTTTCAGGAGTGCTGGAAAGGCTTCCCAGGGACGGTATCCCTGTCACCTTGGTTCTGCGGACCCCCTCTGCTGCCAGGACGGCGTCTTCCATTTCTGCCCCCTCCTCTGCCTCTGGGGGGGGCATCACCCTGTGTGCCTGGGAAAGAGCCTTGGGGTTTGCGAAACCACATCTTTCCACCTCGTTGCCCTTTGGGGTACGATCTGGATGGGGTGGAAAAACGGACTCCGACAGCAGACAGAGTCTTTCCCTCCTGCTCACACTGGGTTAGGGTCTCCTTTACTTTGGGGCCAAAAAGAGTGGCACCATCAAAAGGGGCGTTAGTAAAGGAAGACTTGAAGGCTTCCGCAAAGGAGCACAGGCGCATCCAGGATTGTCTACGAAGAGCAATCGCTGAAGCTGCAGCCCTACTCGACCCTTCGGCCGCATACGAGATGAGCCTCATGGACGAGTTCACAATAGATGTAAGGGTATTGAGCTGTGCTGTAACCTTATCCGAAACAGCAGCATCTGTACTACCCTGGAGGGTATCCCCCAACTCTTGACTAGATCCCTCTGTAATTGTGTGGTGTGTCAAGTAGTTCAGCGATCGCATGGAAAAAGTCGCTGAGCGGAAAATGCGCTTCCCATATCTGTCCATGGTCCTAGAGTCTCTGTTAGGAGGATGAACAGACGAGGAAGATTCGGACATCTCCTTTTTCGTGGCTGCTGCCACCACCATAGCGTCCACTGGAACTCCCTTAGTGAGGTATGACTTATCCTGAGGGGCAGTTATATACTTGTTAGGCTTCCTGGGAACTGGCTCCACTGTGTCAGGTGCCTCCCACGCCCTTCGAGCAATTAATTCCATTAACTCGTCGAAGGGCAGAGTGACCCAGGAGGAAGAAGGGCGAGCACCAAATGCCTTCAGCAGAACCGACTCATCCTCAGAAGGGGGTAGGGCCTGCCAATCACCTCTCTGTTTCAGGATCTCCAGGATGTCAGAAAAGGAGACATCCTCCGAGGGTGATTTTGGGGACCCCTCTGACTCATCTAAGTCAGTATCCGATGTTAAGGATTCTTGTGGAGAATCTAAGTGCCTCCTCTTGCACAATCTTTTCCTCGGAACGTCATCGAGGTGGCATCCGATGAGGCCTCCGAGGAAGAAGGGACTCCCTCTGGGAGTGGCTGAGACACTGGTGCTCGACGCTTTTGTGTAGTCGTGGGTGCAGAAGAAGACAACGGACCTTTACGGGAGGGAGAAGTTGCTTCTGCTGAAGTGGTTGTCTGAGAAGACAATACCTTCCTCATAAGGTCGAAGGCCCCCGGACCCCGAGCCGAGGAATCCCCCGGTTCCCAAGAACGCGGAAGTATCTCCAACATGGAGGCCAAGGGCATCGACCCCGAGGACAGAGCCGAAGTGATCCGTGCCGAGGTGCCGAGGGGGGATAGTCGGCACCAGAACATCGGTCCCGGAACCAGAGCAGGAGGTGGAAGCTCCGTCACCGGTTCCAAGACTCGAGGCTCAGTGACAGACAGAAGTTCGACACTCGGCCCCGAAGTCTGCGGAACCGGTGAACGAACCTTAAACGAAGAACTCAGAGCCGATGGCATGGGCTCCGATGCCTTCGACTCCTTCGAGGATTTAGAAGCCTGGTCTAACTTGTCAAGAGCCTCTTGGAAGGCAGGCTTCAAAAGACTTCTATCCATAAGCTTCCTGCGTCTATCTGTCATGACCCTTCCACTAAAAGAATGACAAATAGAACAGTCTTCTTGTAGATGGAGAGGGCCAAGACAGTAGACACAGGAGCTATGGCTGTCGGTGACAGACATCTTTTGCCCACACTGGCACCTCTTAAATCCTGACTTAGCTTTTTCAGACATCTCTGTAAGAAAAAGTACTGTACACTATCAATAACACTGTCAAAATAGGTTAGTAAGTCCACAGTCACAGCAATAAGATTGCAAGTATCAAATTCCTAGTTCACTAGTAGGTGGGGTAGGCCCTAAGGTAAACCTAAACTATATATATATATAAATTATATATATAAGAGTAGTTAAAGGATAACCAGACCACACACACACACTAAATATATATCTCAAAGAATCCTAAGATTTTCAAGAAAAAAGTTAGCTTATCTTCCCAGTTGGTCAGAGCTCTTCAAAAACGATGCGATCGGTTGCAGCGGCAAACTAGATCTGAGGTAGAGGCAGAGGGAATTGTGGGAGGTAGGTTGTTCTCGAGCTTCTTCTAGATGCAAAGCTTTGCTAAGTGGCCGACTTGGAGCCGAGGATCGGCTCCGACACCCATGTGCAAGAACAAACGGTGAGATTGAACACTCTCACATTAATATCTTTGACAGGGCATTACATAGCACTGAACGTAAATATAATCAGCATTAACACATACATATTGTGTAAGTTTAAGTGCGGTTTTCTTCATGGAAGCCTTTGACTTACTAATTTACTTTAGGGATGGACAATGTAGTTTACATTCTTTACTGCTCAGGATGATGGTGGAGTCAACTGACTGGAGGACTTTGTGTCTATGGTAACCTCTTGTTTAATTAAATGCATTTAATTGTTTTATTGATGTTTTTAGCAGTTAGTGAGTATGATTTCCTTTTTTAAGGACTGATTGTAACCTTTACACATGTTTCTGAGGAAGTCTGCACATTTTGCAGACGAAAAGTGCTTTAAACTACTGCATTAAACTTTTACTTTGTTTATTCGGCGTTGTTTGTTGGATACCCTTTGGACTTGCCGGATCCTGTATAGAGTATTACCTAAAGATAATATAAGTATGCTAGTGGCTAAAAAATAGTATCCAGGTTCTTACTAGATGCTTATCATTGAACTAAAGAAGATTAAATTAGTGGAGAGAGAACAGTTAGAAAATATATTAGTAAATATATAAAAGTAACCTCAATAAACTAGCAACCTCCTACCACAATATTGCCAGATTTGCCACTGGCTCACCATTCAAAACCCACCACTGTCAGAATCTTAAACTGCTGGGATGGCTGGAACTGCAAAATCAGCTCCTCTTCCAGCAGCTCATCATCACCCATAAGATTTTGCATCTTCCAAACAATACTCCAATACTCTGCAACCTTATCTCTCCTTACAAAAACCTCACAACCCTACGCTCAGCTAACAAACTAGTAGTTACCACCCTCAAACCCAACAATAAAGCTGGTGACTGTCTCTTTACAAACTCTGTGGGAAAAGCCTGGAACAAACTCCTCATTGAAGTTTCATCTCTTTCCTCCACAGCACTTTTCAAGAAGCATATAAAAACTTTCCTGAAAAAGCAAATGGCTTTGTCCAAGCACTAATCCCCGACTAGCGTACCTACTCCTTCCCATTTTCACTATCTCTGCTTAATAGCCTCTCTACATACTGATTTGAGTAATCTAACCCTAAGTACAAACCAGTGTGTTACTCCCCACTACTGGTGTACCTACTCGTCTGTTGCTTTCTTTTCTCACCATTCACAGTGTATTATTTATTATGTAGAAAAAAAATAAATCCATGCTTGTCTCAAATTTGCCAATTCTTGTATCTATTGTTTATGTAAATTGCATTTTGTTCTACTTTATAGTGTAATTTTTATTTACTATTTTCTTGTTACATTTGTCATTGTTGTCAGTCTACTTTGTTTTTGTCCTTACTGTATTGTTTCACTTTTTATTTCAATAATGGAGCTTAACTCCCCGGGCCTCTGCTGAAAATGAACATGTATCCAGTTGGACAAGCCCGGTTAACAAATGTAAAATAAAATAAGAGAAGGGGTGTCCAAATTCAATTTTATTAAAAAATTAACTCACTCAAGCCTAAAATGCCTTTCTGTATACTTCCAGTTCACCCTCAAACCATCCAGAACGTTTTATTTCTGTCTGACTTCTTTAATTAAGTGACTTACCAGCTAATTATAGGCAATATTATAAAGGGCAAAGAGTTATTAATGAAATTACACTAAGATCAGTGTTGGTTTACATCGCACTATACTGAAAATATTGGTAGTTGTTTGACAGTAATTATGAAAATAAGCAATATTTCCATACGTACTTACAAACTGTTGCTGAAACATTAAGCGAAAAAAGAAGTTATGTACTCCCCATAACGTTCCATCTGAATTGTTACTTTTCATTTGTCTTCAACCTGTGGCACACGGATCCAATTTGGCCACATTTTCCAGCATCGGATCAGAGCTTCAAGCTCCTCCCCTACCCATAATGTCCCGGTCTCCCTCATCCCCTCAGATTGGGTTTGCTGCCAACCATAGCATCCCGACCTGACCAAAGGCCTTGCCCCTTGACAGAAATTCCCAGAGAATACCAAAGGAAAGACCAAGTTATGCCAAAGTAAGGGCTATGTCTCTTCCATCCAGTCAACCACACAGCCCACGCAAAGCAGGGGGGAGGAGGGATAGATGGTTGAAGACAAATGAAAAGCAACAACTCAGATGGAACATTATGGTGAGTACATAACTTCTTAAGTTGTTGTTTTCATTTGCTCTTCAATCTGTGGGACAGAGTCCCCAGCTACCAAAACCCTGGGAGGTCTTCATGGAAGGATATTTCAGAGCACGGCACACCCAAAAGATGCCCTGCTTCTGGACAAAAGATCCAACTTATAGTGTGAAATGAATGTGTGCGAAGATGCCCAAGTAGCTGCAAAGCAAATGTCATCCAAAGGAACTCTAGACCAAAAGGCAGCTGAAGTAGCCATAGACCTAGTAGAATGTGCCCTGATTTTACCTGGTGGAGACGGTCCTTTGGCTGCATACGCCAGAACTATGCACCGAGAAATCCAACAAGCAATGGTGACCTTCGATGTGGGTTTCCCTAAAAAGGGCTTAGAGTATGAAACAAAAAGTTGATCCAATTTACGAAAGGACTTTGTTCTATGCAAATAAAAATGTAATTGCCTATGAACATCCAGCAGGTGCAATTTATACTCTCCCTTATTCTGAAAATTCGGAAAGAAAACAGGGAGATTGATGACCTGATTAATGTTTGATTCCAAATCCACTTCTGGAAGTAAAGAAGGGTTAGTGTGCAAGGACACCCTGTTTCTATGGAAAACTATACAATGAGGCACAACTGATAAGGCTTAAAGCTCAGACACCCTTTTGGCTGAAGTAATAATCAGAAAAGCTGTCTTTCAAGACAAAAATTGCAGATCCACTGAAGCTGTGGGTTCAAAGGGGGAAGAAACCAAGGCTTGAAGGACTAGAGTAAGATCCCAATGTGGCATTGGGTCCTTGATTGGAGGCCTTAACTAAAAAGGTACCTTTCAAAAAGGCTTTACACAGCTTTGAAAAAGCCAGGGAAGCCAAGTTATCTCCTATATGGAAGTCAGAGATGGGTACCAGCTGAACCTTAACAGTAGAAAAGCTGGAACCCTGTTGAAAAATATGTGCCAGAAACTCTTTTAAGATGGCAGGAACTGGAGCAATGAAAGGATCTAAGTCACACTGAGATGCACAAATCGAAAAACGTTTCCACTTACTAGAAAAAACCTTCCTAGTGGAAGACTTATGAGCTGCTACCAAAATCTTCTTAACCAGAGAAGATAGCCCGGGTGTCCTAATTATCATGGGAACTGGAGCAGCCAAGCATTAAGCTTCAGGCTGGCCAGATCTGGGTGTGGAATCCCTGAGGGATGTGAAATCAGATCCGGTACTGGATCCAATGTCCAGGGAGGACATACTACATGAGACCACACAGGGGGGGAACCACACTTGGTGATCCCAGAATGGGGCAATGTGGATGACTGAGCTCCCCAGCCTTCAAGCTTTCTCAGTGTACTTTGGAATCAGTGGAGGAGGAGGATAAGCATACAGAAGACCGAAGGGCCAAGCATGAACCAGAGCATCTCTGGGGGACTTCCCCAGCGGGGGGTTCAGAGTGAAAAATTCATTGCGCTTCGTGTTGGAAGGAGAGGCGAACAGATTGCAGCAAGGCTGACCCCATTTTAGAAAGATCTGTTTCGCTATTGAAGGACTCAAAGACCATTCATAAGGCATCAGGATAGACCTGCTGAGCCTGTTCCCCGGAATGTTGGACCTCCCTGGAATGTGCTTTGCTACCAGAAAACGGCTGGTGGAGATCGCCCACTCCCACAATCTCATGGTTTAGCAGCAAAGGGAATAAAACCTGGTTCCCCCGTTTGTTGATGTACCAGACTACAGGCATGTCTGTCTGGATGGCAATTGTCCCTAGGGAATATGGGCATGAAGAGCTTGCAATGCCAACAGCACCGCCCTCATCTCCAGGATGCCGATATGCAATTGGGTCTCCAAGGAAGACCACATGCCTTGGACTGTCTTTCCTGAGCAGTGCCCCCCCGCCAAAGTAGGAAGGCATCCATAGTCAACGGGGTAGGAAGAACAGCAGGCGACCCCAATGAAGGTCCGGGGAACTAATCCACCAGATAAGGTAACTCCTCCAGGCTCGAAACACATGAACAGGCTGGGATAATGGAAGTTCTAGTAATGAGCACTAGACTGCTAGAGTCCAATGAAGCATCCTCATGTGCAACTGAACCGTGGAAATTAGGGTGATCATGGCCGCCATGGACCCCAACGCCTGTAGAACATATTCCGCCGGGGGAGTTTGAGCTTGAAGAATGCACAAGACGTGATGCTGGAGTGACAGAAGCCTGTCCGAAGTTACAAAAACCCTTGGTCCGAATGGTGTCTAATAAAATCCAGAACATGAACAGGGTCCAACAGGGAATTGGTGAGATTTATTTTCAAATCTCAACTGGTGAGCGGTCTGTAGAAGGGGATCCCTGGCTTGACAGACTTGATGCCTGGAGCGAGTGGAAAGAAGCCAATCGTCCAGGTAGGGGAAGATCTGGAAACCCTACAGCCGCAGGTGAGCTGCTACCACTTTGATGAACACCCTGGCGGTTGTGGTGAGACCAAAGGGTAGCGCTCTGAACTGGTAATGATTGGCCCCAAGCCAGAAGCAGAAGAACCTCTGACAGCATCTGTCCATGGAGGTCCACCGAGCACATCCAGTCGTTCTCCTGCAGGGAAGGGCAGGATACTTTGGAGAGTGATCATCCGAAATTTCGTCTTGGTAACTGACAGGTTTAGGGTTGAAAGATCCAGGATGGGTCTTAACTCCCCCATTTTCTTTGGCACTAAAAAGAACCTGGAATAGATGCCTAATCCGGACTGGCCTAGGGAGATGGGCTGGATGACTCCACTTTTCGAGCAGCTTGAAAAGTTCCACTGCTACATCCTCTCTTTGCACGGGTGGAACATCCGGGAGGTGTTTGGGAGGGAGTGGCATTTGCGTGAAGGGGATTGAATATCCTCTGGATATGATTTGCAACACCCAACGATAGTCTGTGATGGACTACCAGGCTGTTGGGTGTAGCGAGAGGTGACCCCCGACTGCCTTCAAAGACGGGCAACCCTTCAAGGTTGCTGTGCAGGCCTGTCTGATAAAGAACCCCGAGACACTTGGTTTCTCAGACCCCCTCTGCCGTGAGGGCGGCGTCTGTCAAATCCTCCTCCTCTGGGGCAAGGAGAGTCCTGAGCATCTTGGGAATAACCCTGAGACTTCCAAAACCACATCTTCTTTATCCCGTGTTGATTCTTGGAAAAGGATCGTTGAGCGGTTGAGAAGCAGATTCCGATGGCAGACAAAGTCTTTCCATCCTGCTCGCTCTGGACCAATGTGTCTTGTATCCAAAAACAGTAACAAACTAACACAGTCCAACAAAATCACTGATTCTAGGCAGACCGGTACACAAAAATCCAAGATACCTGATGTTGATGTAGTTGTAGTTTAATTAAGCAAAAAACAGTACACTCACTTTTTGTTCTCCTTACAATACAAAGAACTTCTTCAGATAAAAGTATCCTTACAATACAAAGAACTTCTTCAGATAAAAGTATCAAACAGTCAATGAAGTTTAAATCCATTTTTTAAAAGACATGTGATTTACAAATCCAAGCCCATTGGATACTTAATTATTGAATTAAACTTCCTTAATTGATTTTCCACTTAACCCTCAAGGGTCTTATTACCAACAACTTGTCCAAGTTTGTATAATACCCTATGTCTGTATTTGTCCCCAAATGGAGTGCAAAAATGTAACACAATACCCAAAAATATGGTATAAACATACTAAAATATTTAAAAAATTATTTCAACTATCAAATTTTAATAAAGCATATTTTAGTTATGAATTAAATGATCCATTTAAAATTATTTTTATTAACCTGTAACCTGTATACAAATCAGAGATGTTCTATAAAATCATATATTATATATTATATCTAAGACGTGTACCAAGGAGGGAGAGAAAACATTAAAACAAAAGTTAAAATTCCATTAAAAATTGCTGATATTTCACTCAATAATTTTCTTTAATCAGCATGCTAAATTCCCAAGTTTTAAAATGCAGGCCAAAGAAGATATCTCATTAATACCTGGAAAATGGGCAACGTCTAACCTTAATTGCCACAATAATTTCTACTTCTTCTTCTTCTTCTTCTTTCGGCTTTTTCCCGGTTAGGGGTCGCCACAGCGGATCACCTTGTCCGCACATTGAATGGCAGTAGAGTTTTACGGTGTCGAGTTGCCAGCCCAGCACCCAACCTTCCACAGAAGGCACACTCACATGCACACCTAGGACCAATTTAGAGTATCCAATCCACCTGCAGCATGTCTTTGGGATGTGGGAGGAAACCGGAGCACCCGGAGGAAACCCACGCGACCACAGGGAGGACATGCAGACTCCGCACAGAAGGCACCCCAGCCGAGGATCGAACTGGAGAACCTCTTGCTGTGAGGCGGCAATGCTAACCACTGCACCACCGTGGCCGCCCTAATTGCCACAATAATTTCAATCTTTCTAATTTAAACGTACATGGTCCTCCTCTCAATATCATGAGGGATGTGATCTATGACTCTGAAGACAAATTTATGATCTACTTGTTCATTTATGTGTCTGGCCAGGGCATTTTCTAATTTACTTCTACTTCTACTATATACATGTTCGTAGATCCGTTCCCTCAGCCTTCTGTCGGTTTTACCAACGTAGGGCCTTCCAAACACTTTGCCAGATATACAACCTACATACTCTAATACATTTCTTCACTTTACAAGTAATCATCCATTATCACAAAAGAGATCAGTAGTCAAAGGCCAATTAGTAAGAGCAGCCAAAATGACCTCTAGGCTGGATGCGTTTCTGTGGGAATGTGTTTTTTTTGTACCAGTTATTTTTACAAAGGGGTTACCCTACATCATTATTGCAAGACTTGGTAGAGGAAGTACAAAGTAAAACAGATGCAGGAATTTATCCTCCACCCTTGACAGGGGTAAGCATTACTCAGGATACTATACCAGTGAGGACGAGGGAGTACAACCCCTGTAGTTTTATTTTTCAATACAGTATCAACGCAAAAGAGATAATTATGCTTATAAAGAAAAACTGGGGCATAATTATGCAAGACACACTATTATGCGACAAACTGGAAAATCAACCAGGTTTTATTTTTAAGAGGGGCGCTAACCTTAAACAAATTTTAGAAGGACAAAACAACCATTTTCACTGAAGAAAGGCATGTTTAAATGCCAAATGTGTAATTACTGTAAATATATAGATGTGGGTGCAAGTTTTGAACTTAGAGGCAGGAAATTTACAACTAATTATAAGTTCGACTGCCAAAGTAAACAAGTAGTATATCTGGCAAAGTGTTTGGAATGCCAGATACTGTATGCTTACACTGTAGGTTTCATATACTGAGAGACACTAAGTATTTTTTGCTAATTATTCAATTAAGCACGTTTCCATATTTTTATAAATATCTCAATAAACATGCACTTATTAGAGGAATTTCTTACTGTGACATGAAAGCTTACATCTGGTAAACAAAAATGTTCTAACAATACATGTCTAAGTAAAACAGTTTTTCAAGATCTGAAAATTTGTGAAAATTTACAAAAAATATAAGCTGGAGTTGTGTGCATTATAATATATTGCAGTACTTATGGAAAAGTCTATGAATGTGCAGTGAAGTACTGCCATCTGTGCCAGGGAGAATAGCACAGTGCATGTGTAACATATGCCAGCATAGCTGGAGTTTTGTAGATAGTCATATGACTATCATACTGATTTGTTTAAATGCTGATTAAACGTTTATGCTTAAACAAAGACGTCTGGAAGGGAAGAGTAGACGTTTTTGAAATTCTTCTATAATTTTTAAATACTGCAAAAGAGCTTAGATAAACTCTGAGTGTGCACTGTACTAGAGTCAGGTGATCAAATGTGATGTCATTGTATAAAAAGTACGGAGGATGGAACTCGAGCAGCAGCTTGTTTTTTTTTTTTCTTCTTTGGAACCCAATATAAAAATCTATGACAGTTATCACAGTTAGATCAGATCAATTTAGCAGTTGGAAGCTCATCAATTTGCCTTGTGGAAGTAAGCATCTCAGCATCCAATCTTACCTTGCAGTATTAATTAAGTTAGCTAGGGAACAGTTATTCTTAAGACAGTCAGGAAATACAGTGAGATTGAGTACTGTTTTTTTCTGCAACTGTTTGAATCTGTCCAACTGTGTAATTTTTATTTCTACTGTGACTGAAACTCTGTTTATTGTACTTTGATATTTAGTATTCTCACATTTTCTATTTAATTATTATTTTCATACCTTTCATTCTGGGTGGTCTTTTAGAGAATACTTTTAACAATTATGAAAAATTGGGTAATTATTAGGGAAGATCATGTGTTGTCTATCAAGTTAGGAGACAAGCCAACAATAATTCTCAGGAGAGGTAAAAACTTAAAAGGTTTCCAGGAAATGCCTGTTATTTCTTCCTCAGACAATCGATTTTACTATGAAAAGATGTGGGTTTTGTAGAGCTTGCCCCTATATAAAATGTACCCAAGCATTTATTATCAATGGGAAGATGTATCAAATACAAGGTAATTACAACTGCAATACAGAAAGAGTAGTGTATGCAGCCCTATGTGAATCTTGCATCACTTTTTAAGTGGGCAGGACGGAAAGGGCATTAAAAGATAGGATAAAGGAGCATGCATATGCCATTTCTAAAGCAAAAGAAAATAGGCACATTAAATTGCATCCTACACATTGTTTCAAATTTGTTGTTTTGGAGAAGATGGAAAATCCTAGGGGTGGGCCTTTGAGGTTGCATTTGAATAAAATGGAACTGCTGCGGCAATTGAAATGTAATGCAAGTGTGAGTCCAGGCTTAAATTAGTTGATATCTGTTCAGCCAGTTTTGAAGCTCAAACCTTTTCTTTTTTTGTTATTTTAATGCCTGTTTAAGTATTTTTTCTTCTTTTCTAAGAATGTTTTTAAGTGGTTCTGTTAGTAATATGTGGTGCATTATACAATGCTTACAATTGTGGGTGGGCTCTTTAAATGTGATACATTGGAAGTCACATGATGATGAGATGTGTTTTAAATATGGTGGATTATTCAAGTGTATTTCATCTGATGAAGTCTGTTTATCACAGACGAAAGCGCTAAACATGGTTGTTTTTAGTGAATAAAGTTGGACTAGTTGCCATTTCTGGGTCCTGCCACTTTTTATTGTGGATTGATAGGAAATGGTTGTGATAATGCAGTACCTTTGCAGTTACACACAGTCAGGTTTGGAGACAGGTGTGTAGGCCTGGTAGGCTAGGGGAGACATAGACAGACCCCACACCTAAAGCTGGGGCTGGTGATGTGGCTATTGCAGGGAGGAAGCTACCCTGTAGCAGTGAGCCTGAAAGTGAGTCACAGCTACTGGTAAGTACTGATGATCCCATGGATGGGGTGACTGCAAGGACAACAGCGAGTGCTAGCATTCAGGTTGAAAGTGAGGGACCACTGTCAGAAGATACTAGGCCTCCTGTGCAAGGGGAGCTGGGAATGGTTATAAAGATAGAGTTGATACAGACTCAGCTTTCAGATCCTACATTACGAAGCTTGAGGGAGGTACCTAAGGATACACCTGAAGCTCAAGAAAAGGGGGAGTCTGTATACTGGAACAAAGGGTTATTGTAAAGAGAGTGGACCCCTGAGGGAGGGCTAGAAGGTGAGGTAATCCAGCAGTTGGTAGTGCCCACAGCCTACCATCTGTCACTTCTCGCCACAGCCCATGACATTCCTTTTGTCGGTCATATGGGCATAAAGTGTACCAAGGGATGTATTATGCAGAACTTCTATTGTCTTGGGATTGCAAAGGATGTAACAGTGTACTGCAGAAACTGTGAGCAGTGCCAAAAGGTAGGCAAGGCAGAGGACAAGGTCAAAGCTCTGTTGATGCCTTTGCCTTGATTGAGGAGCCGTTTCAGACAGTAGTTATGGATATTGTGTGGCCCCCTCAGTGCCCCAAGTTCCACAGGGAAGAAGTATAGCTTGGTGGCAGTACATTATGCTACTAGATACCCTGAGGCTGTGGCTCTGTATTCCATCGAGGTAGAGAAGGTGGCAAATGCTTTGTTAGAGATTTTCAGCAGGGTACATTTCCCGTAAGAAATATTGACTGACAGAGATGCCAATTTCATGTCAGACTTGCTGGCTTGTCTGTGGAAGCATTGTGGGGTGAAGCACCTAAATACCACCCCCTATCATTGTCAGACTAATGTCCTTGTGAAGAGGTTAAACTCTGAACTAAAGACCATGCTATGGGCATTTGCAGACCAGTGTGGGAGAGAGTGGGACAAATATTTGTCCAATCTATTGTTTGCATACAGAGAGATACCCCAGGAATCCACAGGTTTTTCACCCTTTGAGTTGCTGTATGGATATAGGGTGAGAGGGGCCTTTAGATTTTATTTGTGATGAGTGGGAGGGTGAGTGTGAATCCCACAAGGAGTCTGTTGTGGCATAAGTGCTAAACCTCAGGACAAGGCTTAGGGAGCTCATGGGCTTGGCACAGGAGAACCTGGCAGAACCCCAATAGCAGAAAAACATCTGCTATGACAGAAATGTTCAATCCAGAGAGTATGCTGTGGGACAGCAGGTTATGGTGTTCAATCCTGTGAGACACAATAAGCTGCATGCAGCTTGAGAGGGACCCTCTGAAGTGGTAAGGAAGGTCAGTGATGTTAATTGTATTGTAAACTTGATAGGCAGGGGCACAAATTGCACAACGTTAACATGATGAAGCCTTATCATGATTTATTATTTAACATTTGTTGACCAGGAAAGAGCCTACTTTCAATGGAGGTCTGGGGAGAAATGCACCAGATCCATGTCTTTGGAATGTGGGAGGAAACCGCAGTACCTGGAGGAAACCCACATGAATGCAGGGAGGACATACAGACTCCACAAAGAAGACACCCTAACTGAGAATCAAACCAGAGAACCTCTTGCTGTTAGGCAACAAAATTAAATGCTGCACCACTGCGCCATGCAAGATGATAGGGAGCCCCTATTGCTGAGTATTTGCAGTGGATGGCAGGAGGAGTCTGCCAGGGACCTGGTGACCGATCTCCTCAGTGAGGCTCGAACTGACACCTCTGTGGAAGGGGTAGCAATATCCCAGCGGCTATTCCATTACCCAGGTTCAAGAAATCCAAGCAGTGTTGCAGGAGTTTGGGGGCATGTTCACTGGGAAAACTGGATGCACCCACCTGGTGCAGCACCATGTGGATACAGGGACTCCAAAGGACTAACAAGCATTCCCCTTATAGGGTGCCTGAGTGAGTCAGACAGACTCTGAGGGAGGAGATACAGGGAACATTGGAACTGGGGGTGATCCAGGAACCCAGCAGTCCTGGGCCTCCCCAATGGTGCTGGCACCAAAGAAAGATGGTAGCATCAGATTCTGCATGGACTACTGAAAACTTAACAGTCACACAGAGTCAGACGCTTACCACATGCCTACTGGCAGGTGCCCTTGACTCCCATCACTAGAGAAATGTCAGCCTTTTTGACTCCTTTCGGATTGTACGATTTCAGAAAGATGCCCTTTAGGATGAAAAATGACCCAGCAGCCTTCCAGAAGCTGGCAGATCATATTCTATCAGGAGCAGGAGATGATGTCCTTGCTTACCTGGATGATATTGCCATCTACAGCTATTCCTGGCAATAGGACCTTCAGCATGTCAGGGAGGTCCTGTGTAGACTGCAAAGGGCAGGGTTGACCATTAAGCCCAGTAAATGTCAGGTGGGTATGGCAGAGATCTCCTACCTGGAACAGAGTGGGGAGGAGTAAGACTTGGCCAGAACCTGCCAAAGTAGAAGCTGCTCAGGTGTAGCCTGGCTCTGTTACCAAAAAGCAGGTTAGGGCATTCTTGGTGACAACGGGCTACTATAGAAAGATTGTTTCTAATTATAGTACAATAGCTGCTCCCCTCACAGACTTATTTATTTATTTGCATTTGTTTACCGGGATGGTCCACTGGGCCAATATGAGCCCATTTTCAATGGAAGCCTGGGAAGAAAAGCTCCACAATGAATTACACAACAAATAAATCAATACATACATACATACATACATAGATCACATGACAAGGAAATACAGGCCAGATAAGGTAGTGTTGACTCCAGCCTGCGATCAGGCATTCCACAAGCTTAGAGAGACTTTGGGAGGACCACCCCTCTGTTAGCTAGTCCAGATTACAAGCAATTAATTTGTTGTGCAGGTGGATGCTACAAACCATGGGGTGGGGGGCTGTACTCAGCCACGTTTCCTCAGAGGGAGAAGAGCACCCAGCTGTATATCTCAGCCATAGACTATGACCCAGGGAGGAAAGTTATGTAGCTGTAGAAAAAGAACGTCTAGCCATAGTATGGGCACTGGAGAAACTTCACAGTGAATTTCCTTCCATACAGGTAAGGCTAGTTACAGACCATAATGCCTTAACATGGCTACATACTGTCAGCCAACAAAATGCCAATTTATTAAGGTGGAGCCTAGGGTTGCAGACATATGGCATGACAGTACAGCACTGTAGTGGGGACAGCAATGCCAATGCAGATGGACTCTCAAAACATGGTATGGGTTAATGTGTCCCCAGACAAGCCCATTTCTCTCAAACGTTTTTCCAAGGTCACTTGAAAAAACTAGCTCGAGTCTTTAAAATGGGGAGAAATATGACAATGTGAGGTACTGCCATCTGTGCCAGGAAGAATAGGGTAGTGCATGTGTAACATATGCAAGCATAGTTAGCTGGAGTTTTGAAGATAGTTTTGTGTCATTTGACTATCACACTGACTTGTACAGATGCTTATGTTACAAATGTATCAACAGTATAACTGATTAAATGTTTATGTTTACATAAATAATTCTGGAAGGGAAGAGTAGAAGTTTTTGAAACTGTCCTATAAATTTCAAATACTGCAACAGATCACAGAAAAGCACTGAGTGTGTACTGTACTAGAGTCAGGTGATAAAATGTGATGTCATTCTATAACCAAACTGAAAGGATGAACTCGCACAGCAGCTTGTTTTGATTTGTTTTCTTTGAAACCTGATACAAAAATCATCAGTTCAGCAGTTGGAAGTTCATCACCTTGCCTTGTGGAAGTAAGCATCTCAGCAACTAAGTAAGCTTTCCTTCCTGTATTAAGTTAGCTACGGAACAGTTATTCATTAGACAATCATGAAATACAGTGGGATTAGTTGAGTATCATTTAATGCATATATTGGAATCTGTCCAACTGTGGTATTTTTACTTCTCTTGTGATTGAAACTCTGATGTTTATTGTACTTTGATATTTAGTACTCTCATGTTTTCTATTTTATTATTTATCATTAAATATTTTACACCTTTCATTGTGGGAATACTTTTACTGTCTTGAGAGTAGCTGTGCTTATTTTAGTGATGCCTTGGCCACTCCAATAAAGTCTTGCTGCTTTGGTTACACTCTACCACTTATGTTAGTACTGATTTTACTCAGTATTATTGGATACACTTGTAAGAGCCTGTCAGTGGTCGACTAGTGGCAGCGAGGTTACCTTGGTGTCTGGGCAGAAGGGGTACAGCTAGTAAATCTGTACCAGCCTTTCCTGGAAGTGTGTGTGTGAAAACGTAACACCCGGGTGTGGGTGTGTCAGCTACTTGGAACTGGGGCACAGTGCTCCAGAGTCTTGTTTGGGATATTGAGAGACAGACAGTCCAGTCCCAGTGCAGCATGTTCAATGCATGCTCTTGGGGGAAACTGTGTTTGATGCAGAAAGCTGCATTTGAAAATACTGTGTAAATTCATCCTGTTTTTAGTAACCATCTCTCACCAGTGTCAGTGATGAGGATTGAGGCTCCCTGATCACTGGCTCATGATAAAGAGGCCATCACATGGACTAATATTCACTGCAAAAATACTTCTTAATGCTAACACTGACTTTTGTACAGTTTTAAGAGAGCCAACTTTGGTCACGGGCTGAATGACAGCATGCCCATTAAGCCTATCTTAAGAAAAAGGGGACTACGTAGGTAAATAGATGGCTATGGGTTTATGTTTTTAATATATTAATATATTTTTATGCAATGTTTGCTATGAAATATCTATATTTATATGTTTTTAAGAATTTTATTAAAACGATGCATTAAAATTGATATTTTTTAGAAGTTCTATATATATTTTTAGAAGCTCTAGATTATGAATATGAAGATAGAATGTTTTCTAGATATATATTATGTATTTTAGATTCATTGTATTTTATTAAATAGTCACACTTTTGTTGTGTCATACACACTTAGCTTTAAGCAATGCTTTCTGATCTATAAGAGACAATACAGCTTTAATGGTAAATGGGTTATTGAGTCACATGATTATTTTAGTTTAGTATATATAGGTGTGGTTTACCTTTGTTAGTATACACCTGAGGAAGAAATATGTGAAAGTGCTTGTGTGACAATAAAGAAGACTTCTTATACTTTTATTCTTCGATTCAAGTCTGCTTTTTTACCTTTATTGAAGACTGAAGACTGCTTTTTTACTTTGTTTTGGACACTGGAGCCTAACCTCAGCATTTTTTCTGGATAACTGATTAAATGTTTATGTGTACATAAAGAATTCTGGAAGGGAAGAGTAGAAGTTTTTGAAACTGTCCTATAAATTTCAAATACTGCAACAGATCATAGAAAAGCACTGAGTGTGTACTGTACTAGAGTCAGGTGATAAAATGTGATGTCATTCTATAACCACACTGAAAGGATGAACTCACACAGCAGCTTGTTTTGATTTGTTTTCTTTGAAACCTGATACAAAAATCATCAGTTCAGCAATTGGAAGTTCATCACCTTGCCTTGTGGAAGTAAGCATCTCAGCAACTAAGTAAGCTTTCCTTCCTGTATTAAGTTAGCTACGGAACAGTTATTCATTAGACAATCATGAAATACAGTGGGATTAGTTGAGTATCATTTAATGCATATATTGGAATCTGTCCAACTGTGGTATTTTTACTTCTCTTGTGATTGAAACTCTGATGTTTATTGTACTTTGATATTTAGTACTCTCATGTTTTCTATTTTATTATTTATCATTAAATATTTTACACCTTTCATTGTGGGAATACTTTTACTGTCTTGAGAGTAGCTGTGCTTATTTTAGTGATGCCTTGGCCACTCCAATAAAGTCTTGCTGCTTTGGTTACACTCTACCACTTATGTTAGTACTGATTTTACTCAGTATTATTGGATACACTTGTAAGAGCCTGTCAGTGGTCGACTAGTGGCAGCGAGGTTACCTTGGTGTCTGGGCAGAAGGGGTACAGCTAGTAAATCTGTACCAGCCTTTCCCGGAAGTGTGTGTGTGAAAACGTAATACCCGGGTGTGGGTGTGTCAGCTACTTGGAACTGGGGCACAGTGCTCCAGAGTCTTGTTTGGGATATTGAGAGACAGAGAGTCCAGTCCCAGTGCAGCATGTTCAATGCATGCTCTTGGGGGAAACTGTGTTTGATGCAGAAAGCTGCATTTGAAAATACTGTGTAAATTCATCCTGTTTTTAGTAACCATCTCTCACCGGTGTCAGTGATGAGGATTGAGGCTCCTTGATCACTGGCTCATGGTAAAGAGGCCATCACATGGACTAATATTCACTGCAAAAATACTTCTTAATGCTAACACTGACTTTTGTACAGTTTTAATAGTTTTTATTGTTCACAAAATATTTACATTTGTTTATATTATGTTTTTTACATTTATTAATCAGAAAATGCTCTTGAATGCAAGATGTGTGTAGGCTGCTACAGGTGCGACATTCCACACCACATAGATATTAATAAGTTAAGCAACTGCTCTTCTGGCACCTGGGGTCATATTAGAAATTATGTACACAGTTTTAAGCTGTGCCAATTAGTTCTGGTCTAAAGTGACTTCTAGGTGTACAAAGGTAGTGGTAACTGATACTGGTATATCTGCAGGGCCAGTAATAATGACACCAGAGGCATTTTTAGTATGTTTTGAGGTTCAAAACAATGTTGTATTCATGAGGTATTTATAACACGGTTGTTACTAGTTAACCAATTCTAGATGTGCGTGATTGTCCTCTTGTAAGCTCTCTGCGATAGTATTTGCATGAGGGCTAGTATGTGTTATGATATCATCATCTACATAAATTATGCAGTTAAGTTGCAGAAAATGATGGAGCATTCAAAAATTATGAGAACAACAGAGGCCTAGCACTGAACCCTGACAGGTTAGCACTGCAATTTCACTTTGAAGTTTTGTTCCTTTTACTCTGAATAATCTGCTAGCGAGGTAGTTTTAACCTCATTACAGATTCCTGACCGTTACTTCCTACCAAAGAAGAATGTTGCCCACTGTTTCAAATGCACATTTTATGTTAAGGAAAACAGCACCAGACAGTAGCTCATTGTCCATATTCTCATACCTATGATTACTGTGGCAGTATAATGCAGTGACTGTACTACTCTAGGGTGGGACTATTCTGCTTAACAACCAAGGTATTATATTCACCCACATAATCTAAAACCAAATTTTGGAATATTTTTCGAAATTTTTTGTAATTGGAAAAGAATGGCAATTGTTATGAAGTCGGAGGGAGGCGATCATCATGTAACCTGGGGTGCAAGACAAAGAAGTGGCTGAAGCTATTAGATATTTTAGCAGTAGTAAGACAGAGTTATAAATAAGGGTGAGAGGCTGATATAGTATTTGACTACTTGGTCTCAGCGGCTTTGTATATTGTGAAAAATCTTGTATGAAGCTATAGTCCATTTTATCGAACAGTTCAGAGGAAACCTATTTGGCACTTTTTAATGCAGAAAGGGGTATTCTGAAGGTAACAGTGCAGCACAGAACAATGTGGGACTTGATGCAAATTAAGAAAGAAATGATGGATCACTAAGGAAGAAGTGGTAATCAATGTAAGTCCACAAACTTGGCGCATAGGGCTCTCTATTAGAAGTGACTTGCCTGTGTCTAAATGTCATAGCTGCATTTCTTTTTTCAAGTTTTAACCCTGAAGAATAATGTTGAGGTGCTAATTTGTTCTAATGTACATATATAATTTATTTATAATTCAATTTTTTTCTAGTTTAGAGACACTATTAGCTCCAAGTGTTTGACCTTTATAGTTTTGTAGTCTAAATATGTGAAAAGGAGTGGTTTGGTTTAAACTATATTTCAATACTTTTTTCTTGTTCTAAACAGTTGTTGACAACTAGTTAACAGGATAAAAGTATGTTATTCAGAGGTTACCTCAAAGCACAGTCTAGTTAAAGGACTTGATCAAGGTCACACAGTAGGCAAATTGAGGTGGAAGCAATCAAACCTTGTACCCTTCACTACAGGGAGCAGTTCATTATTGAACAATTTTCCTAGCAAGCTATACTGTTCTCTTTATTACCTGTAACTGCAAATCTAAAATTGTACTGCATGCTAAAAGCAACATTAACAAGTCACTTTTAGAATGATCAGCCGTTTAAAAACAAAGGTAAAAATCTGTGATCAAATTAAATTTCCTAATTCAAATCATTTTTAGTATGATGCCAAGTGTGCCCTGTAACATAAGTAACTGTGCACCAGTGAAAGCAGTCTGAACAGATCAAAAGCTAGAAATTATATTCCCACAAAACCTACATGTTCAAATGAACACTCACTGTGTTAACTGTGCATTCAACAAAAAATACACAATTCACTATTTCAATTAGTATGTCAAATGGTTACTATTCTTAGTACCAACACTATTACTGTGCTTTTCTAACAACTATGTTGAACTCTCCAGTCAGTTCAAATTAGAAAAAGGTGGTTTCTTCATATAACTGCATTTCATTTACTGACAGAAAATCTACAATTTAAATCTACCTAATTTTCCATTAGGTCATCAGATGCTAAATATGTGACATCATCCAACCTCGTATATAAACAAAAACACTTATAATGGTCAAAAGTTTATCAGTGCAAATAAAATCTGAAATTACTGTAAAGATTAAACAAAGTCAGACATACAATCTTTGAAAAAAATTGTTTTCTTATAATTTAACACTACTTTGAGTAGCAATATTATTTCTTGTTCCGTTCAGTTGCTGGGCCACTTAAAACTATTGCAGAACCCAGTAATCTTTGGTGATAAATTGGAATGTGTCTCAAGGGTGCACAATTAAAGTATTGTTGTTTGATAACACATTAACACTGAGGGGGACCAGGTTTCAGCTGTTGTCAAACCTTTCTGTTTCCAGTTTAGAAATACTAACCTCATTAAACCACCCAATTTTCTCTTCAGACTTTCCAGTAATGAACACATGCCCTGGAATTCTCCTGATAGCATTACTACAATGCTCTTTATCTACAGCTTCCTTTTCCTACTATGAACTATGTTACCTTCCAATTGGTTCAATACTCTGCAGCCTGGCTATGAACTCGATTACATGTTATCACCATATTAGGGGGTTCTACATGAGCTCCACCGTATTCATCAGTGGATCATTTTCATAGTACTACTCATGGTTTACCTAGGCCTACAGGACAGCCAGTGGCTCATTTTGAAAGAACTATTCAGGGTTTATCTAGGCCTAAACAACTTTGGTCTCCCCTACTTGTGGGGGTTTTGGCTTTGTATCAGTCCGCTTGCTTATGGTATTTGGACAGCTAAGGCCCGCTGGTTATTCCACAGAAGTGGCTTAAATATTATGTTCTTATATATGACTTTTAACCATTGTACTCATACTGTGTATTCTTGCATGAAACCTTAACCATTACATTTACATCATGTCTTTGATTATGTTGTAGAATTGTGCCCAAGTATCACATCAGCATTTCTTCCATGCGTTTAAATTGTCCTTGCCTATATGGCCCAGGTTGTGGCTGAAAAGGGTCCTCATACCAGTGTACTTTACTCCTTAAATAAAAGTGAATAAATACATATCCTGCCATGCAGTCTTTTGCCTACCAAGGCCCTCACCTTTTTATGAAGGTGGGCTAATGGAGTCCTCTACAGCTGATGTTTTTTAAGACTTCTTTGAAGATCAGTCTCCTTAAAATTATCCTAAATCTGACTTTACTAGATATATTACAACTATTTCAATAACTTAGTGTTTTACCGTAAAGTACCAGCTCTAATGTTCATTTATCAGTTTACATAGGTTTTTATTTCTATTTACTGTTTTGTCATCGTCTTCTATCAATCTGTACTTATAATTGGTATTTAAGCATGTATATAAACTTTAACAATAATTATGAATTAAATCCAACAGAACAAATTCAGTAAATCCACGAGTTAGAGTGAGTACAAACATACTAATCTAAAGTAGTTTGGAAAAATGCTTCTATATCAGTGTGCCAAAATGTAGAATCATATAAGAAACTGTACTAGCTTTCCCCGAGTTACACTGCAAAAAATCACAAAAACTGAAATGAAACAAATTAATGAAAAAAACAATAATGCCATTCAACGTTACAGTGATAAAAGTTTGTGTGTCAACTCCAAAATTCAAACACAAGGAAGTTGTCCATTATTATGAAAACTAACAAGACCTTCTGGAAATACCACACAAAACATTTATTATAGGAAACTAGAAAGCTAAATTTTGGTATTCAAAGAGCAACTGGGAATACATTAAGAATCTGAAATATTTTCATAAGAATACTTCAGAAGACTACATCTATTTCTGAAAGCACCCTTGATAGCTAGGAATAAAGTCCAAGCTATAAAATCAATTTGCTCATCCCGTTCTAACTTATCAGCATTAGTGTGACTGACTGCCTATAACAGTGATGAATCAGCTGAACAAGAAAAGAAAAAAATGCTTCGGGATTACCAAATGATATTTAAACAAACAAAAAGTGTATACCAAGATTATATAAATATCAAACCATTTCTTACGAACAACACAAGATCAGCCATTGCTCGCTCCCAACTTCTATCCACCCTACTCTATGGATCTCCCATTCTGACTAATCTCAACAAAACTCAACTAAGCAAAATGGAAGCCTGCTATAACAGAATTGCCCACTTTGCTGCAAATTGCTCATATAGAACTCATCACTGTACTGCTTTGAGACAGCTCCACTGGCTCGAACTGCCCAACCTCCTAACCTACAATCAGCTCTGCCTCTGTCATTCTATCTATTACCTCCCCAATAAGTGTCCTACCCTCAAAAACCTAGTACAACATCACTCAGCCAAAAGGCCTCTTAGATCATCAAGCAAACTACTACTAGAAGTCACCAACAGCTACAAAAGCTTTGGAGATGCACTATATAGTAGTTCAGTGGCTAAAAAATGGAACTCTGTCCCCACTAGCATTCAAAACACATCATCCAAAGCCTCCTATAAAAGACCTCATCAGGCAACATCTCAAGCAAAGTTGGCAGTGCCATGATTGCTCCCCAGGCTAGTGAAAGTGGATAAGGTACACATACTAAACCTAGAGTACTTGATAAAGATTGAAAACTATTCTCACAAACACTGGCTAATCTACAATGTATGTACTGTACCTGTGTACTATATATGTATTCTACCTATGTTCCAAATTTCAGCTGTACACCACAAATCTATTAAGTGCCTTTATATTTAAATGAATATTTTTTTGTTCTCTCCACTGTAACTGCTGATGTGCTGCATACCACTGTAAAAACATGTCTTTTGTAATTTGTGTTTATACTGATCATGTCTAAATGTAGCTGTAATTTTTCTGTGTGGAGCTTTTCTCCCCGGGCCTCTGCTGAAAAAGGGCTTTTTCGGCTCAGACATCCCCGGTTAACAAATGTAAAATAAATAAATATATGGCCTGAAAGAGGCATGTATCCCGTTGAAATTGACTACACGTACAAGTCTGTAATTGTGGGACTGCATACAATTTGATGACATCATCAGATCTAAACACAGTGAAAGTTCAAAAACATGAAGAGAAGTCTAAGATGACATCCTTCATTAGTTTAGCAGAAACATTTCAGAAAGGAGTGGAAATAAAAAACAAACATCAACCAGAAGTAGGTGAGAATCAGACAGGAACTTAAAGCATCAAAAGACAAAAGAAAGAATATAAAGAAAAAAAAAAAAACAGAAAAGGAAAGCGTAGTGAAAAGCCTACAAATATAATGGCAAGTATAGAGAATTTCTAGAAAACCTCATATGTTGACAAAAAGCTAAAAATGCAACGGTTAATGACATGTGAAATTAAACTAAAAGATAAAAAACTAATAATGGCAGCTCAAGATAGTGGGCTATGTACATGTTTGCTTATAAAGTATGTAAATGAGAGAAACAGGCAAATGTAGGTCTAAAAAAACATATACAAGTCTTCTTCTTCTTCTTTTGGCTGCTCCCATTAGGGGTCACCACAGCGGATCAACTGTTTCCATTTCTTCCTGTCCTCTGCATCTTGCTCTGTCACACCAACCACCTATATGTCCTCTCTCACCACATCCATAAACCTTATCTTAGGCCTTCCTCTTTTCCTGTTACCTGGCAGCTTCATCCTTAGCATCCTTTTCCCAATATACTCTGCATCCCCCCTCAGCACATCTCCAAACCAACGTAATCTTGCCTCTCTGGCTTTGTCTCCAAACCTTCCAAACCGGGCTGACCCTCTAATATACTTATTCCTAATCCTGTCCATCCTCGTCACACCCAGTGCAAATCTAAACATCTTCAACTCTGCCACGTCAAGCTCTGACTCCTGCCTTTTTGCAATGCCACTGTCTCCAACTCATATAACATAGCTAGTCTCACTACCCTCTTGTAGACCTTCCCTTTCACTCTTACTGGTACTCGTCTGTCACAAGTCACTCCTGACACTCTTCTCCACTCACTCCATCCTGCCTGTACTCTCTTCTTCACCTCTCTTCCACACTCACCATTACTCTGACCTGTTGATCCCAAGTATTTAAACTCATCCACCTTCACCAACTCTACTCCCTGCATCCTCACCATTCCTCTATCCTCCCTCTCATTCACACACACATATTCTGTCTTAGTCCTGCTGATCTTCATTCCTCTTCTCTCTAGAGCATATCTCCACCTCTCCAGGGTCTCCTCCACCTGTTCCCTACTCTCACTACAGATCACAATGACATCTGCAAACATTATAGTCCACGGGGACTCCTGTCTGTTCTCGTCTGTCAACCTGTCCATCACCATTGCAAATAAGAAAGGGCTCAGAGCTGATCCTTGATGTAATCCCACCTCCACCTTAAAAGCATCTGTCACTCCCACTGCAGACCTCATCACTGTCACACTACCCTCGTACATATCCTGTACCACTCTTACATACTTCTTTGACACTCCCGACTTCCTCATACAATACCACAACTCCTCTCTAAGTATCCTGTCATATGCTTTCTCTAAGTCCACAAAGACACAATGCAACTCCTTCTGACCTTCTCTGTACTTCTCCATCAACACTCTCAGAGCAAACATTGCATCTGTAGTGCTCTTTCTTGGCATGAAACCATACTGCTGATCACTAATCATCACCTCCCTTCTTAACCTAGCTTCCACTACTCTTTCCCATAACGTCATGCTGTGACTGATCAATTTAATCCCTCTACAGTTACTACAGCTCTGCACATCACCCTTATTCTGAAAAATCGGTACCAAAACACTTTCTCCATTCCTCAGGCATCCTCTCACTTTCCAACATTTCATTACACAATCTAGTTAAAAACTCCACTGCCATTTCACCTAAACACCTCCATGCTTCCACGGGTATGTAATCTGGACCAACAGCCTTTCCATTCTTCACCCTCTTCATAGCTATCCTTACTTCCTCCTTGCTAACCCACTGCACTTCATGATTCACTATCCGCACATCACCCAACCTTCTCTCCCTCTCATTCTCTTCATTCATCAGCCCCTCAAAGTACTCTTTCCATCAGCTCAACACACTCTCCCCGCTTGTGAGTACATTCCCCCTCATTATCCTTTATCACCCTTACCTGCTGCACATCTTTACTAGCTCGGTCCCTCTGTCTAGCCAATCGGTACAGGTCCTTTCCTCCCTCCTTAGTGTCCAACCTTTCATACGCCTTATCCTTAGCCTTCGCCACCTCTCTCTTTGCCATGCACCTCATCTCCTTGTACTCTTGTCTACTTATACAAGTGAAAGAACGAAAAGAAAAAAAAAACACAATAAAAATAGTATCATTGAAAAAAGCTACACCTAGCAATTATTGTATCTTGCATAGTGAGCCACAAATTCATAAAATATCGGGAAACTGGAGCAACGTGGAAGACAGAGCCCCAGACAGTTCCAATAGTAATAGGGCCAACAGGACAAATAAAAAAAAGAACTTTCCAGTATATTTAAATGTGTTTCCAATACAAGTAACCTCATAAATAAGGAGGACAATGCAATTTTCAGTGGATTAAAGGAGCTAAAAACATCACTCTTGGCAAAGACGAAGCAATACTAATTTCATGAACTTTAATCATACTCAGATTCTGGAATGGGGAACATCCTGTCACAGTATTAGAAACCCAAAGCAACTGGAGAAATTAAGAGAGAGCCAAGGGCAGAATGTCATGGATAGATTACAAAAACAATTCAACAGCATCCCACGTTCATGCATTATGGAATGCTTACAGATGTAATAAGATACAAAAATAATGACTGATACACAGCAGTGACTTTGAAAGTCACAAATCACTTTACAGTGTCATGATAAAGGACAATTGCACAAGGGATGAAAATCCAAAGGTTGACACTGCAGTGTGCCCTTTGTCACCACTGCTGTTTTACCTTGTCCTTAACCTAATAATCTGTTTACTTAGCAGACTAGGTTAATTTTGTCTTATCCTGTTTGATTCTTCCCCCATTCGAACCTGCATCATCCTGTGATCTCAAGTATTTGACTTGGAAGACTATTCTTTCGATAGCTATTACTTCTGTCAGAAGAGTTTCAGAGCTGCAAGCATCGTCAATAAAGCCCTCCTACATGTTTTTCCACAAAGACAGAGTATCCCTACAAACAAACCCGTCCTTTCTACCCAAAGTAAAGTATGCTCACAATCTAACTTGAACCAATCCATAGAACTACCAGTTTTCTTCTCCAACTATGGCAACAAGGGAAAATATATGCTACACCAACTGGATATACACAGACAATTATGTTTCTATTTGCGTAGGGAAAAGGACTTCAGAAAATCTGACCAATTATTTGCATCCTATTCAGCCTCAAAGAAAGGTGCTCCTGTGTTTAAAGTCACACTTTCGAAATGGCTATCAGATTATTTTACGTTTACTTACCAATCTCGAAAAAAAGAACTTTCCCATAAAGTAAAAGGTCATTCTACAAGAGCTCTTGCAACCTCTTCTACCTTTCAGGCGAGACTAACAATTGATAACATTTGTGCTGCAGCAACATTGGCAAGGCCTTATACCTTTATCACTCATTACAAAGTGGATTTGGCCTCCAGGAACAGGGCCTCCTTTGGGTCCACTGATCTGAAGAACATTTTCTATTGAGCCATCCAAGAAAGACGGTACTAGGGACGCTGTCCCAACCTGCTAAGAATGAAGGCGAGATAAGACAACATCACATAAAGAAGTTATGTACTCACCATAACATTCCATGTGTGTTGTCCATCTCGCCTTCATTCTTACATCCCACCATCCTTCCCCCAGCCCTTTGCTCCTGGAAGACCCAGCAGATGCAATTGGCGATTAATGTTCTCTGGCCTTCTTCACTGCTCTAGAACATATTTAGTGACCTTTACTTGGCTATATCTGCAAACAAGATCTGGGGAGCTCTCCTAGTGCATGATGGGATAGGGTTTTAGCCACGAGCTAGTGGACGACCTTGAGCTTTTGTAAAGTCCGAGTCAGAACCAAAGATCAGTTACGAACTCAACCTGCTAAAAATGAAGGTGAGACAGGACAACATCACATCAATATTTTTACCCAATTTAGAGATGATCAGTTATTGACAACACCACACCTAGTTATTCTACCTTGATTTTGGCACTGCAGATAAGCAGCTATTATGTGCTGTTGTGCAGTAAATGTACTGTGTGTAAATAACTCTGGCGACTGGTATGCATGTCACTACATTTTTTTAGTGTTAACTAAAACAGATATGGGGAATATAGCATCAAGTAGTAAATGGGTAATAAGAAAAGAACCAAAAAAGAGTATTTTAGTTTAAGAATAATAACAATTTGCAACTATTTAAAAAAATATGTAAGTATTTGTTTTCATTGTTTATAGTTTGCTACTCATTATTTGGTCAGAACATAAATTGTTATGTAGCATATAAGAATATCAGAAAGTACATGCAGGAGTGTGGTATGCAGTAAATCCCATAATCCCCATTACACTTTACTTATAACACGAAATATAAAAGACTCCTCACCTGTCAAAGCAAGTGCCATAGCTGAGCACCTTAATAAGCTCTGTGCACATTACATTTCTACAAAGAGCAAAATAAAAAATGGCAAAGGCAAGTTCAGCTTTATCAAAACGGAAAGGCCAAAAGATTCTATCTTGCATCCATTCTTCCAAAAGGGGAGATGCTATTTTAATCCAGCAGAACCTGAGATGGATTACTGATCAGTCATACATATGCAATCAGGGCCACTGGATAGTTCAAGGTTAACACTCCACAGGGCCCTCTGGTTTTAGCTAACATATTATTTTTATTTATTTTTATTTTATTTTTTATTTTACATTTGTTGACTGGGCTAGTCTAGCTGGATACATGTCCATTTTCAGTAGAGGCCCGGGGAGAAAAACTCCATGTGCAAAACAATATAGATAAAAAACAATAACAACATATAAAATGACAAAATAGAAAAGAAAAGAAATATAATAATAATAAAAATAAAAGATACACATTTTTAAATAAGGTCATGAGAAAGTCTAGAGAATAATATGATAAAAACATTTTAAGTAAGGTTTTAAAAAAAGTCATCATAGAATATATACAATGTATAGTGTGGAAGGCAGTTACCAATGTTGATAATAAGGAAATATATGTGAAGACTTATGAAGACTGAAGTCCCAGGATTCAGAAAAAAGAAAATATAAATAAAAGGTTAGAAAGTGAATGGAAGTTGATGCAGGTGGTTAATGCTAGAGGATAAAGCAATTAGTCAGGGGTAATACAGGAACATAACCAGTGTTTTTTGAGATGAAGCTTGAGCTTCTTTTTGAAAAGTGTATGAGAGGGGAGAGTTGTAAGTTCAGTAGGTAGTAGATTCCATAGTTTACCAACGGTGTTACAGAAGAGGGAGTCACCTGCTAGGTTATGAGCTCTACAGGTGTTAAACAGTAGTTTATTAGCTGAGCGTATGTTTTTAGGATTATGGTAGGGGGTAAGTAGTCTTGAGAGAATAGGAGTATTTGAGGGTTGATACAGGCTTTTATGGGCAATAGTACGCTGAGAAAGATGAAGATGCTGATGAAATTCTAACCAATCAAGTTGTAAAAGGTTTAGACAGTGATGAGTATGGTAAGGGGAGGCAGCAGCAAATCTAGCAATGTTATTATAGGATAGAGTGAGCTTGTTAATGTTGGTTTTAGAAAGGTTTGTGAATATGGGTGAGGCACAGAGAAGAGTAGAGATGAGATGAGTTCTGGCTATAGCAGTCCTGGCTGTTGTAGTGGGAAAAGGTTTGATTCTATAGAGGGATCCAAGTTTCTTGTTGACAGTTTTTATTGTGGTGTTAATATGTGTGTCAAAGTTGAGGTTGTTGTCAATAGTTATTCCTAGGAGCTTGGTAGTTGGGTCTGGAGAGATAACAGTACCATTGCTGGATGTAAGTGAAAATTGTATGGGGGTGGACTTACGTGTTGGGGAGAAGAGTAGCAGTTTTGTTTTCTTGGGATTAAGGAGGAGGCAGCGGTTAGTAAACCATTGTTCCACAGTGTTAAATGCATTCTGGGTCAAGGTTTGCAGTTCAATTTGAGAGGTAGCTGAGCAGATAATGGTGGAGTCATCTGCATATTGAATGCAGGTAGAGTAAGGAATTGCTGAGTGAAGATCATTAGTGTAGATGGAAAATAGGAGTTGCCCTAATATGGAGCCCTGAGGGACACCAAGGGATATAGGTAGGAGATTTGATAGATTATTGTGCCAGAGTACTGCTTGTTTCCTGTTATCAATGTAAGAGTTGATAGTTAATGGGTCTAAGGACAGAGATTGCATGATGTGTAAGAGCAGGTGGTGATGAACTATGTCGAAGGCTTTGGATAAATCATCAAATACTGCCGAGGAATGAAGGCCATTGTTATGATTATTAATACAATCTGTAAAAGATAGAAGGGCAGTGGTGGTACTATGGTAAGGCCTGAAGCCATGTTGACAGTTAGCCAGAAGTTTATTTTGGAGCAGATGGTTGAGTCGTTGTTTCTGAATACACTTTTCCATAATTTTTACGAGGGGAGATAACAAGGCTATGGGACGAAAATTAGAGAAATCATTTGAGTTCCCACCTTTGTGTAGAGGAATGATATAGGAAATCTTCCAGATGGACGGGATATTTCCTTCACTAATGGTTCTATTGATAAGAATGGATATAGGGTAGGCTACAGATTTAGCACCTATTTGAAGGTATTCTGCTGGGAGTTGGTCAGCTAAGGGGGTGGAACGTTTAAGTTTACGTAGTAGAGAGCAAATAGTGGATGTGGGCACTGGATGGAATAGAAAGGAAGGTGGAGGATTTACAGATGAATTTGGAAGGTTTGCAATGTCTGGTGTAAGATGACTAGCAAGAGATTGGATGGCATTGGTAAAGAAGGAGTTAACGGAGTTGGCAGTGTCGATGGGATTATCTGGGTTCGAGCCTAGAGGGTTAGGGGTGACTGATTGTCCTGGATGAAGAAGTTTGTTAATGCTTTTCCAGAACATTTGTGGTTTATTAACATGGGTTTGCTGTATTTGGAGGTAAAAGTTCTTTTTATCTAGTACAATGGCTTTTTTAGTGTCATTTCTTAGTTGTTTGAAAATTAAGTGATCTAATGTTTTTTTTGTAGAACGCCATTTAACCCAAGCTTTGTTTCTCAGATGGATTTTATGCCTTGAAGTGTTTGAGAGCCAGGGAACTGGTTTAGCTTTATATCTAATGGAACGTAGTGGGGCATGGTGGTTCAGGATGGATAAGAATGTGGAATTAAAATATGATACTGCTTCATCAAGTGGAAGATATTTTAGAGGTGTCCAATTGCATTGTTTAAGTTCTGTAAGGAATAGATCATGGTTAAATTGTTTTTTGGAGCGAACAGTTCTGGCAGTATTGGGATGTGTAAGGTTGGTTTTAGATCTAATAAAATAGGTTAGGGAGTGGTCACTTAGATCATCTGGGAGGGTTCCTACTTTGTAGGAATGTAGAGGATTATTAGTAAGTATCCAGTCCAGGATAGTATCTTTGTTGCTGGGCTTGTGACTTCTGGTAGAGGAGTTGATAGTTTGAGTAAATCCATATAGGTTGATATGGGTAGAAGGGTGTGAACTACTACAGGACTGCCAATCAATATTAAGGTCACCTAGAATTATAGTTTCCTGTGGGAGGTTGATAGTAAGCCAATTCAGGATATTTTTGAGGGTGTTAATATTGTTACCAGGTGGTAGGTATAGGCAGATGACATTAATGGCTTTATTAGGGGTGACCTGAAGTTTAGTGATCAGAATTTCAGCTTTGTTGTCTAAGGGTGGGTTGAGTTCAAAGGTACTAATCTGTAGTGTGGTTTTATGGAGGACTGCAACCATTCCTCCCTTTTTGGTAGTACGGCCTTTTCTAATGATATTATAACCAGGAAGGGTGACTTCATTGTCTTTGATTGTGGGTTTAAGCCATGTTTCAGAAAGGCATATGATATCAAATTGGTGGACATCTAGTAGGGCATGAAGGTGTGGGATTTTATTATTAATGTTGCATATATTGAAATGTGCTATGAGGAGAGAGTTTGCTGGCTTGGAAGGGATTATGGTGCTACTGTTAATTGGGGTATATTTGTCAGTGGTCGAGGTATGAATAGGCCCAGGGTTTGGGTGTATGTCTCCATCAAGTAGGGTGTGAAGATGAGTAATGTATTTATGATAAAGTAGTTTGTAAGAATGGTTAGGTTGTTTTTCGTTATTGGAATGATTATATTTAATAGGTGTAAGTCTTTGAAATTTGGGAACTATGTAGATGGGTGAGGATGTAATATTTAGAGAGATTGGAATAGTGTCAATTGTTAATGTAGAAGTATATTTTGCAGGAAAGGGGGTGGAGGAGTATAGTGGTTGTTCGTATAAGGTTAAGAGACAGTAAAAAGAGAAGGAAGTAGTGTGAGAATGAGAAGTAATTGAGTTGTAATATTTAGAGAGATTGGAATAGTGTCAATTGTTAATGTAGAAGTATATTTTGCGGGAAAGGGGGTGGAGGAGTATAGTGGTTGTTCGTATAAGGTTAAGAGATACACAGTAAAAAGAGAAGGAAGTAGTGTGAGAATGAGAAGTAGTTGAGTTAGGAGGTGGGAGGGAGATGTTGGCATTTTAGAGTTAGTAGATGGTAGTTGGATGTGTGGGGTGATAGGTAAGATGGTGTAGTGGTGAAAGTATTGGGGGAAGTGGAAGAGCAGAGTGGAGGTGGGTGTGTCTAATAGTAATGTGTTGTGGGAGGTGTGATGTGATAATGATGTGGGCAGTGGGATTGGTGCGGTGTAAGAGGGGGTGTGGTAAGGGAGGAATAAGTGTAGGGACCCTGGGGGCGGGTGTGAATTGGGGGCAGGGTAGGGGAGCGGAGTGAGCCCGTAGGGCGAACGGAGCAGGATGAGATAAGGAGACCTGCGTCCAAGATGACAATCAGTGAAAAAAGAGAGGCAACAGGTAAGTGTAAAGTCTGAGAGTGTAACAGGGAGGTGAGAGGCTAAGCAAAGGGAGAATAAGAAGCTAAGAGAGGTGAGTAGAGATATTAGACCCTAAGGTCACAGTAAAAATAAGAGGGACAGGGTAGATACTAGAGCTAGGAGTTTAGTAAAGGTAGCCTAGAACAACTACTTATGAACAGAGTGTACAGCTAGTGCGATATAAAGAAAGAGTGAAAGGATATAAGGTATACAACAGGTACAGAGCCGCCACCTAGTGGGCAGTTACCAGAATTGCGGAGTGTGCCACAGCTGAAGCTAAATCCAGGATGAAGGAGAACTGAAGAGATACAGGAGAGGAGCTAATATGGTAGTTAAGCAGGCAGGGTAAAAATAATGGGAGTTGGAGTATGAAATAGGCTGGAGGTGGGAAATATGGCAGACTGCAGTGGGGGGGGGATGGCTGCTGCCGTACCAAACTCAGGAGACACACCTAACCTGGCAAAGTAGATTTGTATAAATTAAGGATAAAGTCTTTAGTTGACTATAGCAAACATACTTTCTGTATGAGTGTTTCTGGATATACTCTCAGGGAGCTGATAGGTGACTTCTTTGCCCCTAGAATGCTTCTATGTGAGTCAATGCAGGGCAGTTTCAGGGAGTATACAGCCTAAATAAGGATTATGCAACAGCAATAAATTATTTTGTGAAAAAGATTAAAACCCTTACCTAACCCTCATGATGCTTTCTCATTGGGGAGCATTTTAATGCTGTCAGGGATCCTTACTTACAATTCCCAGTGGTACCTTCCACTTGCCTAAATGCTACAGGGCTTTGGAAAATATTATTGATGAATTGCAACTTAGTGGACATATGCGGAATGTTGAATCAATTTAAACTGGACTATACATATCGTGCAATGGGATGGCAAGCAACTTGTCACAAATGATCACCTCCGTGCAACCAACAGCCATCTCAGATTATTCCACAGCCATTCTCCACTACACTCCAAAACTATTTTATAAATCATACTTCAGGAAAATGGGCCTTTTATTATTGAAGCGTAGAGAATTTGAAGACACTGCAGAAAATTACAGTCCAATGGAGTTACATAACCCCCACAAGGCCCAAATGTTTTTGCTGTAATGGAACTGTTCAAGAGAGTCTGCAGAAGCTATTCAAGGACTGCACAAGGAGACAATAATTACAAAACTGGATGCATTAACTGTGAAATTATGGGCACTGGAGACGCAAGTTCAAACAGAGTAACTTCAGATCGGGAAACCTTGTGGAAATTAAAAAACCTGAAGCAAGAGAAAGCAGCTGCAGTACCTACATCTGCACGAAAAATGGAAAAGAAAATTACTCCACTGAACCTCGGGTTTTAAAACTACAGCATGAAAATGCAAGGAGCATGCAAAACGTACCCTCATCCTGCCAAACACAATATGGGCTCTAGCCAGTTAGATTCCTGAAAAATAAATCATATATTTAAGGGACGAATACTCCAAGCTACTAAAACCAATGACCAATGGGAGGATGGGTGATATGCCTGGATTGCCAATATTCTACGACCAGAAGTTCTGGCCAACATAATGTCATCCCTTACTAATTCTATTATGATCCATGAAATTCTGACAGCTATTGCTGTACTGGCTAAGGGCAATGTTCCTGGTATTTGTGGACTTAACATTTGACTTGGTTTCATTAAGTGGTGATTAGGGGCAATGGTGCACTACGAGGAGTCCTGCTTACAGATTTCAAAAACCCTTCAACACAATCAGGTGGCCAGTTCTCTGGAAGATTATTCAAAAACCCTATGACACAATCAGGTGGCCATTTATTATGTGGTATTAAAATTTCCACAACAATTTTCACTGAATGGGTTAAATCACTATATGCAAACCTATCAGCCCAAATTTATGCAGACAAGATTCTTTCTAAACCTGCCTTTTTAGATAGGGCCACTAAACGGGTGTACCCAGTTCCCTTTATTATTCATCCTTGCAGTACCAGTTATAGACAAGTACTTACTTTTACAGTATGAACACACTGTATAAAACTGGGTAAGAAGAACTTGACTCGGCACGCTTATGCTATAGAGCGAGGCCTCTTATTGGCTGAGCTATCTTTATCCCAGGATGCACCACCACTAATCCCCCAGATCTTGTTTGTCCGCATTCATGCACACATGCACAACTAGATTATATAACATTGTTAGATGTTTCAAGATGAAACAACAGGATTCGGACCTTCTGATATCCTCTGATCTCCAAGGAAGGGGGAAGGAGGGTGGGTTATTAGGAATGTAGGCGAGATGGATCCCAAACATCTGAAGTTATGGTGAGTACATAACTAAAAGATGTTATGTGATCCTATCTCCTACATTCTGAACTGATGGGACAGCGTCCCTAGCACCTAAATCCCGGGTGGCTCATTGGAAAACACTCCTGAGCACTGTGGAACCAAATGAAGCTCGTCCTCTAGATGCCACATCTAATTTGTAGTGGGAAATGAAGGTGTGCGGGTAGACCATGTAGCCGCACCACAAATGTCACTAATAGCAAGCTTAGAATGAAATGCTATCGAAGTAGCCATAGCCCTTGTAGAATGAGCCTTGACAGAGGTGGTAAGCTCTTTGTTAGAATAAAAATACGCTTGAGTAATACAGTCCCTGATCCATTTGGCAATAGTGACCTTTGTGACAGCTTTGCCCAATTTGTTATCTGCAAAGGATACAAACAACTGATCTGTTTCCCTCGTTTGTTTGGTCCTGTCTAAATAAAAACGTAACTGTCTGTGTACATCTAGTGTGTGGAATATGAACTCCGCTTTGTTATAGAGTATTTTGGGGAAAAAACTGGAAGCTCTAACGATTGTTGTAAGCAGAAACTAGAACAAATTTTAGGGACAAAGGAAGGATTTGGCCTGAGGGATACTCTGTCTTTATGAAAAACCAAGTACGGGGGTTTTACAGACAAAGCTTGAAGCTCTGAAACTCTTCTGGCAGAAGTAATCGCCACCAGAAAGGCTGTCTTCCATGATAAGAACTTTACATCACATGTAGCTGCCGGTTCAAAGGGGTAAGAAGTCAAGGCGCGTAACACTATATCGAGATCCCATGGAGGTGCAGGATGAGAAATCGGAGGTCTTAATAGAGCAGCACCTTTCAAGAAGGTTTTACACAATCTGTTGCTCATTAAAGGTGGGTCTATGGATTCATGAAAATTAGAGATTGCTGCCAATTGTACCTTGATGGTAGAAACTGAAGAGCCTTGATTGAAAAGAGAAGTCAAAAAGTTTAGTACCTCTGCTACGGGAGTAGAAATGGGGTCCAGGCCCCGGAGTTGAGCCCAAATAGCAAATCTTTTCCATTTGCTAGAATACAGTTTCTTTGTAGCTGACTTATGGGCCGAAGACAATATGTGTACAACATCTGGATCCAATGTATGACTCCTGACCATCGTCGGAAGAGGAGGAGCCAAGCCGTCAATTTTAAGGTGTGCAGGGACTGGTGGGATAGTCCCGACTGGTGAACAAGTAGGTCTGGGATCTGATCCAGGAACCATGGACCTTCCAGAGCATGTCTGCGAAGATAGGGGAACCACACTTGACGAGGCCAGTAAGGAGCAATTAAGATCATTTTGCTCCCCAAGAGAGATGCCTTTTGAATCACCCTGGGAAGGAGAGGAACTGGAGGGAAGGCATAAAGCAAGCCGGTGGGCCAAGGATGGACTAATGCGTCCATGAGGCTCTTCCCCGGAGCCGGGGTTAGGGAGAAGAACTCTTTGCACTTTGCATTCAGAGGAGTCGCGAAGAGATCGCAACACGGAACTCCCCATTTTCTGAAAATCTGACTTGCCACTGTTATATTCAGTGACCATTCGTGAGGAGAGAGGATGGTTCTGCTCAATCTGTCGGCTATCACATTGGACTTGCCCGGTATGTGAGTAGCCACTAGGAAGCATTTGGTCGAGACTGCCCATTCCCAAACTCTCATGGCTTCTCTGCAAAGAGGATAGGATCTGGTCCCTCCCTGTTTGTTCAGGTACCAGACAACTGACATGTTGTCTGAGTGAACAGCAATTACGCCCTGAGGGAGATAATCGTGAAGGGCTTGAAGGGACAGAAGCACTGCCCTCATTTCTAAGACGTTGATATGAAGCAAAGTCTCTTCCGAGTGCCATTTGCCTTGGACTGACCTGCCCGGGAATGCCCCCCCCACCCCGTCTGGGAGGCGTCCGTGGTCAAAATGGCCGGAGGGGGTAGAACAAAGGGTCGTCCCTGATCCAAGTTGGAGAGCACTAGCCACCAGCGAAGGTCCCGTTTGCAAGATTCCGTGATCCATATGAGGTGACTGAGAGGGAGTTCCTGGAAGGACCACTGAGCTGAAAGAAGCCACTGAAGAATTCTCATGTGTAACCTTGCCAGGGGAACTAGAAGAACAGTGGCGGACATGGATCCTAATAGCTGCAGGACCATTCTGGCTGGGGCTTTGGATCTGGGAAGTAAGGCTCGAACTTGAGCCTGTATGGTTAGTATCCTGTCTGTAGGTAGATAGACCCGCATTTGGTTTGAGTCTATCTCTACCCCTATGAATCTTATGCGTTGAGATGGCAGCAACACAGACTTTAGCCAATTGAAGGTGATTCCAAGGAATTGCCCAGTGATATAGTGGCTTGTAGGCTCATAATAGTAGATGTTTGGAGGTGGCAGTTAGGAGCCAGTCGTCTAGATACGGAAACACCTGGAATCCTAGACTTCTCAGGTGAGCAGTCACGACCGCCAAACATTGGGTGAACACCCTGGGGGCTGTGGTGAGACCAAAGGGCAGCGCACGGAACTGAAAATGACTGCCTCCTAGGCTGAAGTGCAGATGTCTCCTGGACGCTTGATGTATCATGATATGGTAATAAGCGTCCTTGAGATCTATGGAGCACATCCAAACACCCTTCTCCAGCAATGGGAGAATGGTTTGTAGGGTGACCATTCGGAACTTGGACTTTCTGACTGATCGGTTTAGGATGCTGAGGTCCAAGATGGGCCTCAAGTCCCCGGTCTTTTTTGGCACCAAAAAGAATCTTGAGTAAGTCCTTAATCCGATCTGGTCCGCGGGACCGGTTGGATGACTCCTTTTTGCAGCAGCTTTGAAACTTCTGAGGCTGCGATATCCCATTGACTGGGTGGCGGGTCCGGGATTTTTCTGGACTGAGGGGGGGGATGAGAGAATGGGATGGAGTAACCTCCGGCTATAATCCGAAGCACCCATCGGTCCTGAGTGATACCTTCCCAGGCCTTTAGGTGCTTCGAGAAAAGACCCCCGACTGGCTCCGGAGCTGCACAGCCGGGCAATCCCTCAGGGACTATGGAAGGCTGAAGAGCCACGAAAGGACTCGCGGTCTCCAGTGTTGCGAGGGCCTCTGCCGCCTCTGGGACGGCGTCTTCCGGAAGAATTTCCCTCCTCTGCCTCTGGAAGGGGAATCCTCCTGCTGAGAGGGGTAAGGCTTCTGAGATCTACGGAACCACATTTTCCCTCCTCTTTAGCCTTGGGATAAGGCCGAAGGGAGTGGAAAATCGTGCCCCGGCAGTCAGAGTCTTACCCTCCTGTTCACAGCGGGTTAGTGTGTCCTTTACCTTGGGTCCAAACAGGGAGGACACATCAAAGGGGGCGTCGGCAAATGAAGACTTAAAGGCCTCCGTGAAATGACACAGACGGAGCCAGGCTTGTCTCCGTAGAGCAATGCCTGTACCCGCTCTACTCGCCTTCGGCCGCATAAGAAATGAGCCTCATGGACGAGTTCGAAATGGACGACATTGTAGCCAGCTGAGAGCCAACCGTCTGGGCCAGCTCCTCAGGCAGGTTACCCAAGAGGGTATCGGATAGCTCCTTAATCAGATCCCTCTGAAATCTGGTAAAATGTGTAAGGTAGTTCAAGGACCTCAGTGTAAAGGCCGCTGAACTGAGGGTGCGCTTTCCGTACCGATCCATGCTCCTAGATTCCTTATTAGGAGGATGGACGGACGTCGAAGCCTCTGCTACATCTTGCTGGGTAGCAGATGCCACCACCAAAGCATCTACAGCCACACCTTTAGTTAAGAACTCTCTGTCAGGGGGCGCCGAGAGAAATTTGTTCGGACGAGCAGGCACCGGTTCCACAGAGTCTGGGTGTTCCCACGCCCTTCGAGAGATCAAATCCAAGAGCTCGTCGAAGGGCGGAGACACCCAGGAGGCGGAGGGCTGAGCCCCGAAGGCCTTCAGGAACACCGACTCATCAGCAGAGGGAGGTTTGGACTGCCAGCCGCCTCGTTGTTTTAGGGCTTCCAGGATGTCTGCAAAGGAGACATCATCCGAGGACGACTTAGGGGACCCTTCTGCATCATCAAGATCAGTGTCAGATGTCAGAGACTCATCAGGGGAGTCAACGTGCTTCCTCTTGCATGATCTTTTCCTGGGGGGTTCTTCCGAAGAGGCTTCAGAAGGACCTCCAGGAGGGGGAGAAACCCCAGCGGGGGTAACCTGAGGCCCGAGGGCTCCACTGTCTAAGGACAGGGGGACTGCCAACGACCCAGTTTCCGTATGCAGGGGAGGAGCTGGGGAAACTGTGGAGGTAGCCAAGGAAGATTTGGCTAAAGCACTCCTCATAGCCTTGAAGGCGGGACCACCAGAATCCTGGGAGGGTCCCACCTCCGTGGCCACGACAGTGGACGGCACTCCCGCCGCCGACGCACCAAGAGGGAGACTTGGGACCGAAAGCATCAATCCCGAAGCCTCCCCCCCAGGGCCGAAGGAAGAAGTCCGTGTACTGAACTCCGACCCAAGAGACGGAGTTGGAGCAAGGGTCAGGCCCGACCCTAACACCTCTACAGGTTCCACCAGCACCGGCACCAATGGTGCCGAAGCTGTTGGAGGAGGAATCACAGTAGGGGAGTGGACCATCGGCTCCGAAGCCAAATGGGCTGGAGCCGAAACTAGCTTTTGGAACACTGGAGACTGGAAGAGTCGAAGGAGCACCCTGTTGATGTCCGAATCAGACATCTTGGATGATCTAGAGGATACCGATCGGGCCCGAACCGATTTCTCCATCGGCTCCGAAGGGCTCGGGGACCGGCTCCGAATGGACTCAACAACTATCGGCTCCGAGGAAGGTTTCAAGGAAATTTCCCTCGGTGCCGATAAGGACTTCGGCTCAGAGGGGGAAGAGTCTGAGCCGGTAATCCTTATCGGCTCCAATATCAGTGGAGCCGATGAGGGTGACTCGCCTCTCGATGCCCCAGACCTCGGCTCCGAAACCAGAGGGGTCGAGGCTGGAGGCATCGAGGCAGACCGTTCCGACCTCAGCTCCGAAGTCCGTGGAGCCGATGGAGAAGTCTGCTTAGATTTTTTAGCGATCGGTTCCGACTGACTGGTCGGAGCCGACGCTTTCTTTTTTTTAATAGGAGACAGAGAGGAAGATAAAGCCTCCTCGAAGGAAGGCTTGATTAATCCCTTGAGGATTAATTTGTTCTTCCTCTCCTGGAGGACTCTAGAAGAGAATGCGTGGCACACACTACACGACTCTTGTAGGTGCTTAGCACCTAAGCAATAGACGCACGAGGAGTGGTCGTCCGTTATGGACATTTTAAAACCACACCTCGTGCATTTCTTAAACCCGGAGGGTTTGTGTTCTTTAGACATAACTGCTTTACCACAGAACCTAACTAAGTGAAAAAACACTAAACTTAGTCAAAAGGTAAAGTTAAATTAAACAACTTTAACCAAAATATAAAATATATTTTTATTTTTTTTAATTTATTTATTTTTTTTTATCACACTAAATAGTTAAACAGACAAAAAGAAAAGAAAGTCAAGACCCTCTAACTTAAACGGGTGCTTGACCCAAGAAAGATATACCAACAGCAAAGCAACAGGGGAAGGCCCCTCTAACTAAAACGGGAAACCTTCCCTGACTAAAAAAATCATGAATTTTCCAACAGAAATTCACCAATCACACTAATATGACAACAATAGCTGTTAGAACAGCTTTTGGGTTCAAAGTAAGGAAATTTGTGACAGGAAAAGCCTAAATAAATAGCACTTAGCCCAGCCAATGTTGAGACCACGTCTAAGCTTGTTAGCGGCAAACGAGATCTGGGGGATTAGTGGTGGTGCATCCTGGGATAAAGATAGCTCAGCCAATAAGAGGCCTCGCTCTATAGCATAAGCGTGCCGAGTCGGAGCCGAGGGATCGGCTCCGAACCCATCAGTTCAGAATGTAGGCGAGATAGGATCACATAACATCCATATGTTTGCAACTTGGTTTGCAGATGATTGTGCATCTGGCTTTTAAGCCCTGTAACAGAAGTATTCCCTGTTCTGGAAGAGTCTGATGCCCTCACGAATACAACAGGTCTTACAATATACTGGCCAAAAAATGTTTAGTTTCCTCTATCTTCATACAGACAGGAAGATGAAAGGACCCTTACAAACCAGCAAATTACTACATTACATAAAGTAACATTCCTAGGAATTAATGTAAGGGTGTACATGTATAAATGGGATTAAAGTAATTTTCTTCCTATAATATACTATAAGGAACATTCAGTCTCAAAGTGGAAAAATTAGAAGTTATGTACCTACCATAACGTTCCATGTTAGTTGTCTTCTCTCGCCTTCTTTCTTGCTGGATGGTTCGGAGCCGATCCTCGGCTCCAACTCGGCACTAGCTTTAGCTCGAGAACTCCTTTTACCAGCTCGAGGCAACCCTATATCCCATGATGCAAGGCGGAACTACCTCAGATCTCGTTTGGCAGCTAACTAAACCTTGCTAAAGATTTATCCTAATATAACTAGGAACTATGGTTCCTAAAAGAAGTCCTCATAACAATGCTCCAGAGGAAGCAATCTAATAGGAACTCTCCAAGATCTGTCCAGGCCAGGGGGAAGGAGGGAGGGACGCAAGAAAGAAGGCGAGAAGACAACTAACATGGAACGTTATGGTAGGTACATAACTTCTAAATGTTAAGTTGTCAATCTACTTCATTCTTGCTGGATGGGACCGTCCTAGCACCTGTATCCCGGGTGGCTCAATGGAACAGACTCTTGAGAACAGTGGAACCAAAACTGGCCCTATCTCTGGAGGCCAAATCCAACTTGTAATGAGACACAAAGGTATGAGGCGTGGCCCAAGTAGCTGCTTCACAAATAGTGTCAATGGGAAGTCTATCCTGAAAGGCTACAGAAGTGGATAGACTCCTGGTCGAATGAGCTTTTGGCTTAGAAGATAGTTGTTTGCCCCTTAGAGAGTACACATAGGAAATGGTGGAAGTCAACCATCTATATAAGGTCACTTTAGATACTGGAAGACCCAACCTGTTTTCTGCATAGGAGACAAACAATTGGTCTGATTTTCTAATTTGTTTAGTCCTATGTAAGTAGTACCTGAGCTGATGATGAACATCCAAAAAATGCAGCTTCTGTTCAGCTCTGTCAGAATAGTTAGGAAAGAAAACTGGTAGATCAATAGATTGGTTAATATTGGCTTGAGATACAACCTTGGGAAGAAAGGAAGGGTTAGTTCTGAGAAACCCTATCCTTATGAAACACCAGATAAGGTGAACGAATACAGAGGGCCTGAATCTCAGAAACTCTTCTTGCAGAAGTAACAGCCAGCAAAAATATAGTTTTCCACGTCAACAACTTTAAAGAACACGTAGCAGACGGTTCGAAAGGAGGTAGAATTAGGGATGCCAACATTAAGTTCAGATCCCATTGCGGAGGAGGATGTTTCACAGGCGGTTTAAGGAGAAAAACTCCTCTCAAAAAGGCTTTGCATAACCTATGAGACATGATGTTATTGTCCTGCAAGCCAACATGAAATTTGGAAATAGCAGCCAGTTGTACTTTGACTGTAGATGATGACGATCCCGAATGAAAAACCTCCGCCAGGAAATCCAAAACAGAATGTATAGGAGCGGTGAAAGGATCAATATTTCTGGCGTTTGCCCAAATAGAAAAACGTCGCCACTTGCTAGCATAAACAGTTCTAGTGGACGACTTTAAAGAAGACACTAAAATGTCTCTGACTATGTCAGAAATCATTGGTAGCCTGGCTAGGGAAGGAAGTGGAGCAACCAAGCAGTGAGGTTGAGAGAATGAATGGCCCGGTGCTGCTGACCCGACTGGTGGATCAAAAGATCCGGAACTGGGTCCAGATGCCAGGGCTGCACCAGAAGGTGATGATGTAGAGACGGAAACCAAATTTGTCGAGGCCAATATGGAGCAATGAGGATCAATTTGGCTCTCAAAACGGTGGCTTTCTGAATGACTTGTGGAATCAATGGAAAGGGAGGAAAGGCATAAAGAAGTCCCCGAGGCCAATCCTGGGTTAGAGAGTCTCTCAAGGGTTGGCCTGGAAGAGGAAATAGTGTGAAGTAATCTGGGCACTTGCTGTTTTGAGGGGTAGCGAAAAGATCGCAACAAGGGGTGCCCCACTTCAGAAAAATCTGATCCACTACAGACTGATTGAGAGACCACTCGTGAGGCATCAGAATAGATCTGCTTAGCCTGTCCGCCAATAGGTTGGACCTGCCGGGATGTGCGTTGCTATCAGAAACCGCTGAGAAGAGATCGCCCATTGCCAAAGTCTGAGAGCTTCTCGACATAAGGGATAGGACCTGGTTCCGCCCTGTTTGTTGATGTACCAGACCACGGACATATTGTCCGTCTGTACTGCAATAGTCCCTGTGGGAAGAAAGTCGTCGAGGGCTTGCAACGTTAAAAGCACTGCTCTCATCTCCAGGACATTTATGTGCAGGTGGTATTCTATGGGTTGCCACGTCCGTGGACCATCCTGCCCTGATAATGCCCCCACCCGAACAGAGAGGCATCCGTGGTGACTGTGGCAACTTGAGGAGGGGGAACAAAGGGTCGGCCCTGATGAAGAAGAGGGGAAGATATCCACCATCGTAGATGAGCCCTGCAAGACTGTGTCACTAAGATCTCGTGTCTCATGGGCAGATCGTGGTACGACCACTGCGTGAACAACATCCACTGCAGGAGGCATGTGGAAGCGAGCCAGTGGAAGAAGAACAATGGCTGCAGCCATTAGGCCTAGAACTTTCAAGACAAACCTGGCTTTGACCTTGTTGCTTTGTAACAGAAGCTGAACAAATTTCTGGATGTCCAGAATCCTTTGATTTGTTAGCCTGGCTAACATTCTGACGGTATCTAACTCTGCCTATAAAGGTGATAGATTGGCAAGGCAGCAGAGAGGATTTTTCAAATTCACGAAATTCCTAGACTCTTGCAAAGCTGCAAGGTGTAGTCTCTGGACCGAAGAAGCTGATCCTTGGAGGTGGCGGAGAGGAGCCAGTCGTCCAAATACGGAAACACTTGGAATCCTCGACGTCTCAGGTGAGCTGTGACCACTGCCATGCATTTGGTGAACACTCTGGGGGCTGAAGTGAGGCAAAAGGGCAGTGCTCTGAATTGGTAATGACTGGCTCCCAGCGAAGCGGAGAAACCTTCTGGAGCGTCTGTGAATCTTTATATGATAGTACGCATCCTGAAGGTCTATCGAGCACATCCAGTTGTCCTTGCCCAGAAAGGGCAGAATAGATTGCAGCGTGACCATCCGGAATCTTGCCTTTCTGACAGACTTGTTTAGTCTGCTTAGGTCTAGTATTGGTCTCCAATCTCCTGTCCTTTTGGGGACCAAAAAGAATCTTGAGTAGAAGCCGGATCCTACTTGGTCTGCCGGCACTGTTTGGATGGCTCTTTTTCCCAGGAGTTTTGAAACTTCCTGTTTTGCCAAATCCCTTTGACCGGGTGAGATGTCTGGAAGAGATTGTAGAGGTACGGGAAACCTTTCGAAGGGGATTTTGTAAACCTCGGATATAATCGACTGTACCCACTTGTCTTGTGATAGGGATTGCCAGGCTACTGGGTACAGCGAAATTCTTCCCCCGACTGCCTCCAAGGGTGGACAGTCGGGCAACACCTCAGGGATGCTGAAAAGGCTTCTCAGGAAGAGGCTCCCTGTTGCCCTGGTTCTGAGGACCCCCCCTGCCTCTAGGGCGTCTATTATTGTTACCCCCTCTGCCTCTGGGGGTAAACTGACCACGTGTGTCCGGTGAAGCTCCTTGGGCTTTACGGAACCACATCTTCCCCCCCTTCTGACCCTTGGGATATGGTCTAGAAGGAGTGGAAAACTGGACTCCAACGGCAGAAAGAGTTTTACCGTCCTGTTCACATCTGGTCAAAGTATCCTTCACCTGAGGTCCGAACAAAGCTGAACCGTCAAAGGGGGTGTTGGTGAAGGACGCCTTAAAGGGGTCCATAAAATTACACAGCCGCATCCAGGCTTGGCGTCTAAGAGCAACACCTGTGCCTGCGGCTACTGCTCCATCGGCTGCATAAGATATGAGCCGCATGGAGGAGTTAGATATCGAATTCAGGATAGCTAGCTGAGAGGCAATCTTTTCCTGAGCCCCAGCAGCTGAAGGATCCTGGACTACTTCTCCCAGTTCCTTGAGAATATCTCATTGAAGCCTGGTGAAGTGACAAAGGTAATTCAGCGAACGCATTGCAAAGGTCGCTGAAGAAAACATCCGCTTTCCATACCTGTCCATGGTCCTAGAATCCTTATTAGGAGGATGGACAGGTACTGAAGGATCCGCCAGTTCCTTCTTAGTGGCCGCCACCACCATAGCATCCACAGAGACACCTTTGGACAGGAACTGTTTGTCCGAAGGGGCCGTGATGAACTTGGATGGTCTCCTGGGGACAGGTTCCACAGAATCTGGAGCCCACGCCTTCCGAGCCACTACTTGCATGAGTGGGTCGAAAGGCGGAGACACCCAGGAGGTGGAGGGTCGGGATCCAAAGCCTCCAGGTATACCGACTCATCCTCGGAGGGGTCAATGGAGGGCCAATTCCCCCTCTGTTTGAGGAGCTCAAGGATGTCTGAAAATGAGACATCCTCAGAGGGGGACCGAGGGGAACCCTCCGACTCATCTAAGTCGGTATCAGATGTAGTAGACTCAGGGGAGTCTGTGTGTTTCCTCTTACACGTCCTCTTCCGAGGGGGTTCCCCTGCAGGGTCAGGAGAAACCTCGGAAGAGGAGGAAATTCCCAGTGGGGAAACCTGGGGCGATGGATCCCTGGGCCTGAGAGCAAGAGGCTGGCAAGAGGCATCTACAGGCACTGATGAGGGAGGAGCTAGAGGGATAGACCGTTGACCAGGCTCAGAGGCCAGGACACTCCTCATCACCTCAAAGGCTCCTCTCCCCGGGAGACCTGAACACACCCGCTCCGAAGAAACAGGAATGGTCGGCTCCAAGGAGAGAGAATGCTCCGAGGCCGATGTCGGCGCCGAGCTCACCAAAGCCGAAGCTCCGAGAGGGAGAGCGGGGTCGGACAAGGGTCCGATGCCACTAGCCCCCTCGGAGCCGACAGTGGAAACCCGACGACCGGATCCCTCCAAGGAAAGTCTCAAGGAGGAGATCGGTGCCGAAGATGACGGAGCCGAAGGATGTATCGGCTCCGGCATCGAAACAGTCGCTGTCCCAAGAAGCTCCGGCTCCGAACTCTGGTGTGGAGTCGGAGGAGGAATCTCAATTGGGGTTATAGCCGCAGTCTGTTGAGACGGGCTATGGAGCATTTGGGCCAGTGCCTGAGACTTCAACAGTCTGCTTACCACCCTCTCCAAATCGTGGTCAGACAGCCTGGAAGATCTCAAAGATCGGCTCCGATGGCTCCGCTCCGACAAAAGAGGAGACCCCGGAGCCGAATGAATACTTAGTATCGAAGGGGACCGGGATCTCTTGCGGGCCGGAGCCATCGGAGCCGAGGTCCCTAGAACCCCAGATGGAGCCGAGGATCTCGGCTCCGATGCTGATAAAGTGTCGGCTCCAGCCGAGCCGACAAGGCAACAGTAGTCAGGGTATCGGAGCCGCCGGCACCAACCCACTACTTTAGCAGAAGAAGTATCGGCTCCAGCCGAGCGATATCGGCTCCGACGGAGCCGGAGCCACCGGAGGAGGCTTGGACACTGTAGCCTGAGCCTTCGGTGACATAAGAGGTTTTCCTGCCCCTTGCTTAGGAGGAGAACCTTCAGGTTTTAACAAACCTCGGAGGATCAATTTGTTCCTCCTTTCCTGCAGGACTCTCTGGCTAAAGGCATGACACAACGCACAAGAGTCCTGCAGGTGCAAAGGCCCCAGGCAATACACACAAGAAGTGTGACCGTCTGTCAGGGACATTTTTTGACAGCACTGGTCACACTTCTTGAAGCCTGAGACCTTGCCTTCCTTAGACATCCTAAAAGGATATACACAAACAGTCCCCACACACACACAACTTAATCCCTACACAGACACACAGGAAGGGAATAACTTGGGGAACTAGGCCTGACTAAAGATTTAACTGAAAAAACTATTTTAACAGTTTAAAAAGGAAGGGAATAGGGTGGGCTGTACTAAATACAGGCTAACCTAACACTGAAGGGAAATTAAACCCCTAACTAAACTTTTTCTTCTTTAACAAGAAAAAACTTACCTCAGCTGGCAAAGGAGACCTCTTTCGCTAAGCGGCAAACGAGATCTGGGGTAGTTCCGCCTTGCATCATGGGATATAGGGTTGCCTCGAGCTGGTAAAAGGAGTTCTCGAGCTAAAGCTAGTGCCGAGTCGGAGCCGAGGATCGGCTCCGAACCATCCAGCAAGAATGAAGGCGAGATTGACAACTTAACATAATCCCATTACCATTTTCTTAGTATGATCCAGTCTACCACAATGTTGTTCTCACCAAGATCCTTTTTTTTAAAGACATTTACCACACATAAGTCTTTGTCCACTATAATACTGGAGAGAAAACTAAGACTCATATTTGAGATATCTAAACAAATCTGGAATGGAAAAATCATCAACTCCCTTTAACCATTTTCTACATGAGGTTGTGGTGTCACATCAACTGCCGTCATCTCTCTCTCAGTACGATGCCATTCTCCTTTCTTCAACTTCATACCTATCATAAGTCTTTTCTCACACAATCCCTCCATCTCTTTACAGCACGCCCCAATTCCCTCTTACATTCTTCCTGCCTTTCCCAAATCTTCAACAGATTGCCTTCCATTTAACTTTGGCACAGGCACATGTGCAGGAATCTGTTCTCCCTGACATTCTTTGCAGCTGAAGCTACTTGAGCTTCTGCTCTGATGCCCTAATTTCTTCCATCTGCCTCACAGTGTGCACCTTACCACCCATCTCAGGAACTTAATCTCCATCAGCTCTAGCTTCCTCAATTGCCTTGCGTTCACTGCCAAAGTTTCTGTACCATACAGGAGTACTGGCCATACCACTGTTTTGTACATCTGACTTTTCATCTTTTTGGCACTCTTCTGTCACATATTACCTAACACACTGTGCTGGGTGGCTGCAGCTCCTCAGAATCTAGCTTTCAAGAGTTGAGAGAAAGGCAGAGGGGAATCCAATGAGGACATGGAAATATCAACTGGATGTGAGAAGTTATATAAAGAGGGATACAAAAAAGCAGGAGAGAGAGAAAGAGAAAGGAAAATAACTGTTTAATGAGGATGAAGTTGCAGAGAATGTGGTGACTAACAAACAGATAAACATTTAAGGGCTATAGTGAGGGAGAACTGAAGGAGTTAGAAAATAAATGGGTAGAACATTTACAGGAACTAATAGGAAGCAAATAGTTCTATGGTAGCAATATCTGGATAACATTCCCAAGGCTCACAGAATAATGGCAGGTAAATTGAGACAACAAAAGACAGACAGAACTAGAGTAAAAATGATGGCTCTGGAAACAGGGAAGCTATGCAAAGAGCCTGGGAAATTTATGAAAATCCTGCCGGAGTTCTGGAGTATTACATACACCAAAAAAGAGATAAAGTAGAAAGGTTGATGAAATTAGGAGAATTCTTGGAAAAGGTACAGAATACAAAGATAACGCCAGAAAAGAAACAAGAACTAATGAGGCCAATTACAGTGTAACAGACTGAGGAACAGACAGGAAAGTGGGCTAAAGGGTAAGTCATTGGAATAGGATGGATTTCCCATACAGCTGTGGAAGGATTGTAAGATAGGTATTATCGTGATTTGGCATGAAATAATAAAGCAGAGGGTGATATCAGAGTTGTGGAAGACGGTAGTGATTTCAGTGACATTCATAGAAAGGAGGAATGGTTCCACTAACCCAAGTTTGTGACCGATATTGGTACTTAACCATGACTATAATTTTTTTACTGTCATAGCAGCTAACAGACTAGTCAGGATCCTCCCAGAGATTACAGGCATGGACCAGTGTGGATTGCTAAAGGGCAGACAAACATTTCATAATGTATTAAAAACTCAGATGACAAATAATGAGGCTGAACAAGAGGGGAAACGTTTAGTGCAGATATGAATAAACACACAAAAAAAGATTCAACAGAGTGCACAGGAGATAATTGTGGACAATTATGAATAAAATGGGATTTCCGATGTATTTTATACGTTGGTGCAGGAAATGTATAAGAATTCAAATGCAGTACTGAAAGGTAATAACAGGATAACTCCTGAACTCAAGATAGGAAGGGCAGCTAGACAAGGATATTCTCTCTTCCCCACTACTACTCTCCATATATCTGAGACCACTGGCATAAAGGATACTGCAATCACATTTTCAGAGATGGGAGTGGAATGGAGAAGAAACTGGGCAATATACCAAAAAGACTCAGTGCTTTAAGTTTACAAAACAACTGGAATACAAGATAAATGATGAAAAAAGACTAAAGCTGTGTAAATTTTGCCCCTACATTCAGATTAGTTGGGTGATTATCCACAACTATGGGGACATACAAGACTGAAATACTTTTTTTTTCTTTTTCCAGTCAGGTTACTCTAAGCATGCTGTAAGTGAACTGACAATCCTCCTGTAGGTGTGCATGCAGTATATTTACGAATCTTTACCTAGTGATACACTAAGGTCATTGCAATATAAACTTTCCCTGCTTATCTCCCACTGAGTGCTACTGACAAGCTCCAAGTCACCTGAAACTATTAAGTGGTTATCACAGAATTAATATACACAAGGCAAATCTCATCATGGCCTCAGGACAATCTAGTACTGGGTTGCTCTGAAGACAAGAGTACACAGAAGAAAGAGAAAACTACAGAGCCATTTTCCATCTGGATTCTTACTGATTCAATGCACAAGGACTTCATCTTCTAAGACCAAGCCTGCAGTATTCCAGCCCTTAGTGAGAGCACAGACTTCCACATGACAACTAAACTTGGAACTCAGCTTCCAGAGAAAGACCAGAGTGCCTATTCTTTCACTGGCCAGCTTCTGCGGGGGGTGCCGGCTGCACTGACTGACTGGCTAGCTTCTGCAAGGTCAAAACCCTACAGACTTTAAAATGCCAGGTTTGCTCATTTCAGCACAATTCAGTGATGGGCTGCTCCAAAGACAAGAAGACAATAATGGAGGAAAAGAAGAGTATGGTTCCCTTTTCCATCTGGGCTCCTATTGATTCAACTCACTACAAGGGCTTAATCTGATTCCTAGGACCAGGCCTGCAATATTCCAGCCATATTTGGTAACAGCAGAGGCTTCCTTCCACATGACAGCTATCCATGACTGTGTTCCTGCGAAGACCTAGATTATCCATTTCTGATCAACCAGCTTCTGCAGAAGAGCTGGATGCATTTTTGATTGGCCAGCTTCTGTAGGGGTGAAACCTTGCAGACTAAATACCAGGAGGTTTGGTCAGTTCAGTTTGCATAGGCTCTATTAAGTTACCAAGAAACAGCCTAGTCTGCAAAAGATAAGGCAATCTATTCATCCCTGCTGCAGGAATATAAATTTTACTAACTACTCTTTCTTAAGATGACGTGGATGATGTGACAGTCACCAAAACCATCATCACATGAGCCAACCAGAAACCCTGGTTGACGAGAGAGGTGTATGAGCTACTGAAAAGCAAGGAATGCAGCCTTCAGGTCTTGAGACAGGAAAGCCCTCAGAACAGAGCAAATCTGAACAAGGGAGTGAGGGAAGCGAAATGCTCCTATGTCAGAAAGATCCAGAGCTACTTCTCTGACCAAAAATACCCCAGGCGCCTCTGGCAGGGTATACAGTACATAACTGACTACAGACACCTACCTTCACAATGTGAGGACAACTAGGAATTCCTAAATAAAGCTGAATGTCTTCTTCAGCAGATTTGAGGAAGGGAACAGAGCAACAATGAAGAAAATGCCCATCGGCCATAATGAGAAGATGCTCACCCTCAACCCAGCTGATGTCCAGATGATACTGAGCAGAGTTAACCTGAGAAAAGCAGCTGGACCTGACAACATCCTAGGGTGAGTGCTCAAAGACTGTGCAGTCCAACTAGCAAATGTCCTCAGGGACATCTTCAATAACTCTCTGAGTCAGCAAAGAGTTCTGCAATGCTTTAAGGACACAACAATCATTCCATTACCAAATAAGTCGCCACCATCTTTCCTAAATGACTACCACCCTGTAGCCCCCATCACCACAGTGATACAGTGCTTTGAAAGGCTGGTCAAGGACGCCATAACAACTGGGCCGCCTGCTGATCTTGACTCTCTGCAGTTTGCCTACCGAGCAAACCACTCTACAGCAGATGCCATCTCTCTAGCATTCACATCTATCACTGGAATATCTTGAGAATAAAAACACCTATGTGAGGGTACTATTCATCAACTTCAGCTCTGCTTGTAGCACAGTCATCCCTCTTCCCTGGTAATGAAGCTACTCCAACTAGGTGTCAACACTCCACTTTGTAACTGGATTCTTGACTTTCTCACAGACTACAGACAATGTGTGAGGGAAATAACTCCTCAGATAGCATCATTCTTTACACTGGAGTCCCAAAAGGATGTTTACCAAGTCCCTTGCTGTTTACCCTGTTAACACGATTGTACGACCAGGTACAATACAAACCATATAATCAGATTTGCTGATGACAGAATGGTGGTGGGCTTCATTAGTGACGATGATGAAACAGCGTACAGAGATGAGGCGGAAACAACTGATTACCTGGTTTGGAAATAACTTAGCACTAAATGTAAACAAGACAATAGAGATAACTGTGGACTACAGAAAAAATCTCAAGGAACATTCTCCTCTCACAATTAATGGTGAAAGTGTGGAAAAAGGGAGAAACATGAAGTTTCTGGGAGTACACATCGATGAGGACTTGTCTTGGAGCACCAATACAATGCCATAGTCAAGAAAGTGCACCAGAGATTGCACATTTTGAGAAGGGTGAGGAGAGCGAATCTCCCATCGACATTTCTCATTACCTTCTACAGAGGTACTATAGAAAGCATCCTGACAAACAATTTCATAGTATGGTATGGAAGCTGCTCTACCTCTGAGTGCAAATCCCTCCACTGAGTGGTGAAGACAGCTGAGACGACCATCAAGGCAACCTTACCACTTATCTAAGACTTGTACTTTTCCAGATGTCTCAGCAGAGCCAGAGGAATAATTAAAGACTGCACTTACCCTACTTACAGACTTACAGTTTCTGCATCTACCATCCAGAAAGCACATCCGAAACATACATTGCAAAACTACAAGATTCAGGAACGGCTCCTATCCTAATGTCATCAGGCTGCTGGACTCTAGTAACAGCTACGCTCCATGATAGCCATCTGGGTCAGTAGAAATTGCAGTAGCTTGTCTCAAATTGTGCATTAACCTGGTTACCAGTCTCATCTAATACTTAGTGCAACATTCACCATGACTGTTAACTTATAGGCCATGTAGGGCAGAAGCAATGCAGTAAAATATTTCTTTCAGTGGAATACATGTTGCAAATTTGTAAACTAACCATAGTGCAATACTCTAAGGTCCATAGTGCAATACTCAAATGACTCTTTCTGTGCAAGGATCAATGAATGCAATGTCTTAACCAAGTACCTGTGCAACACTAAAGTCTCATGCAAGTATGTTCACTGCAAAAAGTGTTGAAATGTGTTTCTAATTATGTGCAGTATTAGTCTGTCTACCTGCATGTCCGTGATGTAAAAGCTAGGTGTTATATGTGTAAACGCCTGTGAAAATAGTCTATATGTTGGCTGCACATTGAGTCTGGATTCACAGAATTTAGTTCAGTTTTTGCACTTGTGCGACTTCTGAATGATAAAGTTTACTTTTACTTGACTTAAGTTAATTGCAGCACTGTGAATGGATTCTACTACAGCCTTATTACATACAGCAAATTGTCTTTTTATAAGCTTACCGCAGTGGTTAGCGTTGTCACCTCACAGCAAGAGGTTCTCCAGTTCGATTCTCAGCTGGAGAGCCTTCTGTGTGGAGTCTGCATGTCCTCCCTGCAGTCGAGTGAGTTTTAAAGACATGCAGGTAGGTGTGTGTGTGTCTTCTGTGAAGGTTGGGCACCGGGCTGGCAACTCGACACAGTAAAAACTTCACTGCCAATCAATCTGCGGAGCAGTGATTTGCTCTAAGACCCCTAACCGGGAAAAGCCGAATTACACTGCTTTTATTAAGTTACTAACAACACTACTTCTGGACACTTTGTTGAAATCAGCACTGGTCTACTGACTGTAGTGCTATTAAGTTTAAGACTGCACTATTGCTCTTTGCTGCTATTGTATTGTTGTTCACTACTGACAGTATCTAGATAATATTGTAGTGTTGGCCATTTACTGAAAATGTTAATTTAATTTCTACCTACCTAGTACTTCAGTTACTCATTGATTCAGAGAGTCATTGCATGTTTTAATCAGTGGTGTGCATTTCTGCACTGTTCCTGCACCTATTAGGCAGAGCCCCTCACTAACACACTTCAAGAGAAACCTTGACGACTGGATGGGAAACAGAAAATTTACCCTGGGGATCACTGCAGTGGCTCTGCTGGACAGAGGCACATGGAACTAATGGCTCTGCTGGACACAGGCTTAGGGAACTAATCCAAGGGGACGGCAAAAGCCAACACATTCTGGCTAGGCTTATAGATGCTCTTGGGCAGATAGCCTAGTACTTACCTATGAACTTATAAAGCTACTGCTCAACAGGTAGTGCATTAAACAGTATTAGATTACCTGTTGGACATATAATAAGTCGGCTGGACAGTTCAAATACCAAAAATCGTCCGTTAAATTGTACAAATTCAAATAACCACAGAAAGACAATCAAACTACGGCTCTGTGAAGAGTACAATATTTTAATGTAGAACCAAAATTAATTAAGCACTTTCATCCTGTTAACATCCGGGACTTCATCAGAATCATGCCTGGTGGTAACAGTTACATTTTAAATACCAAAAGGCACACCACACCCCCTCATTCAATGAACAATCTACAAATTTAAAGCAACCAACCTAGTTAATATGTATTAATTGTTCATAATACAAAATACCTAAAACTTGTGAACTACAAGAAAAACAGATATGAACTGTCACAGTTAAATAACTGCAGCACGTTTATTTAATTCACAAAAATAGAAGTAAAATAATTTAATCCTAGTGGTGTAGTTACATCCAACTACAACTGCCAAATCATCTCACTGTGCAGTAATGTGTTTGGTGGAGCTAGACAAGCTAAAGGTTATGTTTTGCAAAAGGGGTTATCCTTAGGATCTTATAGATAGAAATACAGGAAAGTACTTGACCGTTGCTCTACAACATATTACCAATTTATTAGAGGCAAAGGTTCTGGCTCACGGTTTTTGTTAGATAACATTTCTACCCACATGGTGTTACATTATTCCACAGATTCTGAAAATATTAAGGAAAAATACAGAAAAACTGGAATATTTTAAGTGGGATTGACTGCACCAGTGTTTGTTTTTCAGATTTACCTCATTTTATCTACAAAAACAGAAGAAATATCAAAAGCATTTTAGAAAAAACTTTTACGTCTAGGTCTGAATTTCTCCATTTCACTTTAAGATGTGGTAGCTGTAATCAATGTTCGTACATTGACAATGATGTTGATGGAGGGATTTTGGACATTACTAAAAAAATGGATGAACCCTGGCAGTTTTAAATGCAAGTCTGATAAAATTGTGTATCTGGCCAGGTGCTGTTCTTGTCTGGCTTTCTACATTGGAAAGACAGAAAATGCTCTCAACAAGAGGATTTCCCAACATAATTATAGTATCCATAAAAAGTATGACAAAAGTGCATTGATCAGACATTCTCTCATTTGTGATTATCTTAGTTAATTTAAGTTTTTGGTGTTGGAAAATTTAAATTTTATGGCATACTGTGGTGCCTGGAAAAACAAGTTACTGCACAATGAGATGATCTGGCAACTCCCGTTGGATGCAACTACACCACCAGGACTAAATGATTTTATTTCTATTTCTAGTGAATTAAAGAAACGTGCTTGCAGTTATTTAACTTTGACAACTCATATTCATTTTCCTTTTAATTCACAAGTTTTAGGTATTTTGTATAGCGTTCAACTGGTTGGTCGCTTTAAATATGTAGACTGTTCGCTGAATGAGGGGGTCTGCCTTTTGGTATTTGAAATTTAACTATGTTACCACCAACCACGATTCTGATATAAGCGCTTAATCAATTGGTTTGTATTTTATTAATTATTTTGGTTCTACACTACAATATTTTACTCTTCACCTAGCCCTTGTACCAATCGGATATATGGTTATTACTTGAGCAACTGCACTGTTGACACTGCAATGAAATGGTTTGCTTTACAATTACTACACCTGAGAACAGTTCATTTAGACTGACTGTAGCTACTGATCTACACCTCTTGCACCCAGATCTAATGGGTTAGGCTATCTGTTGCTCACTGCAGCTACTAGTTAGATAGAAACCAAATTAGTCTACTAGGTAAAGCTATCTATGTGCCATTTGTTACTGATTTCCTTTATGTTTCTGTCTCTCATATTTATTCTTTTTAAATTTTGGGGGGATTTGGGAATACTACAGTAGTCACATTAAATATGCCTGTACCTTTTATCTACAGCTTATACTATCAGCCGCTTACCCTACTTTCTCATTATCTCTTTGCCACTTTTTTGTACTTCAGAATACTACAGTAATCACATCACATATTCTTGTATCGTCCTCCTTGTAGCAGAATTACACAATCATGTTTTCTCATACTTTATCTGCACTGATCATTACGGAATCTCATTCTTTTCTTTTGCCCCTTATGTAACTAGCCTGTTACCATTAGTAATTCTGAGACAGTGTAGCAGCTGCTTCATGCTTACCAAAAACTCTTTTATTGCTACCTCACAATGACTCAATATGCAAGAGCTATATGCATTTACTGAACTTGGAGGCCACCTTCCACATTACAGCACAAAACACAAATCACCTTCCACTGAAGTAATGAAAAGAACACTGCCTAAGCCTCTATGACTAAAGATTAAGAAACCTTAATCAGTTAATACAGGAACACACCCGCTTTCACCCTGCACACCCACAGCCAGTACCCATACCTCTAAGAGTCCTAAGGGTGCCAACTCAAAGCCCTTAATGCCCACTGCGACTGCATATTCACAAAGAAATGTTTTAGTAACAGGTGCCTCTATTGTCAGGCATGGAACACTATCCTCACCAGGCTGAATATGAACAGGGTGGCAGCTGTCTTTCTGAAGCGAGGATCCTGGAAAAAACAAGGGCTTAAACTCCTCAACCTGAATAATATAATTATGGCATGACTGAGCTTGATATGAATGTGTCCACGACAAGAAAATAGAAGTTATGTCCTTACCATAACGTTCCATGTGGAGTGTTCATCTCGCCTTTGTTCTTACACATGGGTTCGGAGCCGATCCTCGGCTCCGTGCCAGCCTCTTGCAAGCTCTGCATCGAGAAGAAGCTCGAGACAATCTAATACCCACAATCCCCCTCTGCCTTTACCTCAGATCTAGTTTGCAAGCAAACCAATCTACAGAATAGCACATTCATGCTTATACACATAAGTATAGAAAGCAATTATAGAAAAACTATATACATATCTAAACAGACACATATAAAAATATATGTGTATACCAACTATATACACAGAATAATAACAGTAGCAAAAAATGCTTCTGGCCAGGCATCAAAGAACGTTCTTCCTAAGGGTGGGAGGGTGGGACTGTAAGAACAAAGGCGAGATGAACACTCCACATGGAACGTTATGGTAAGGACATAACTTCTATATGTGATAGTGTTCAATCTCGCCGTTTGTTCTTACACATGGGTAGCGTCCTAGCTCCTTGATCCTGAGGAACTCACGGGAGGCGTTCTTGAGCACAGTGGAACCAAAGGTTGCCCTGTCCCTAGAAACCTTGTCTACTTTATAATGAGAAATAAATGTATGTGGCTTAGACCAGGTAGCAGCCGCACAAATAGCATCCAGTGGTAGGCGAGCTGCATGAGCCAAAGACGTAGATATTGACCTTGTGGAATGTCCTTTGGGTTTGTGTAAAAGGGTTGATTTGCAGAATCGTAGACATAGATTATACAATCCGTTAACCATTTAGAAAGAGTTCTTTTGGTAACTGCAAGTCCTTTCCTGCTATCAGCAAAAGCCACAAAGAGTTGATCTGTTTTCTGTGATCCTTTGTTCTATCCAAATAAAATCTTAGCTGTCTGTGAACATCCAATTTGTGTAACATATACTCCATTTTGTTGGAGTGGTTTTGAAGAAAGTGGGTAATTCAATGGACTGATTAATATTGTTAATAGAACACACTTTAGGGAGGAAGGATGAATTGGTTCAAGAGAAACTCTGTCAGAGTGAAAGATCAAATAAGGGTGCTTGATGGAGAGAGCCTGAAGTTCAGATACTGCCTAGCAGAAGTAATGGCTACCAGAAAGAGAGTTTTCCAGGACAAAAATTTTAATGGGCAAGAAGAGGCGGGTTCAAAGGGGCAACATTAAATTAGATAACAACAAATTCAGACTCCAAGGAGGCGTGGAGATCTGACCGGTGGTCTGATATGAAAAACTCCTTTTAAAAAGGCTTTACAAAGTCTGTGAGCCATAACAGGAGCTCCACATTCTTCCACATGGAAATTCAAAATGGCAGCCAATTGAACTCTTAGAGTAGCAGGAGAAGCACCCTGATGAAATAAGTCTGTTAAGAACTCTAATATCTTATTCAAAGGAGCTATAAAGGGATCCACATGGTGTATATTCGCCCAGAATACAAACCGTTTCCATTTGCTAGTATATGTTTTAGTAGTGGAAGCTTTATGCGAAGCCACTAATATATCCTGGACTGCTGGTGACAAAAGATCAGACCTGGCTAAGTTGGGAATTGGAGCAGCCAAGCTGCTAGATGGAGTGACAGGAGCGGGATGGGGAACCCCTGACGAGTGAGTCAATAGATCTGGCTCTGGGTCCAGAATCCAGGGTCCCCGAATGCAGTGTATTTTCAGGAAGGGAAACCAAATTTGACGAGGCCAGAATGGAGCAATGAGGATTATCGTCCTGTGTAGGTTCCTGGCTTTCTGGAGAAACTTGATATCAGAGGAAATGGGGAAATGCGTATAGGAGTCCCGGGGCCAATCGTAAACCAGTGCATCCCTGGGGACTTCCCTGGAGGGGTAATAGGGCAAAGTAGCTCCTGCATTTGGCATTCATTGGAGACGCAAACAGGTCGCAGGAAGGCTGGCCCCACGCATGAAAAATCCTTTTCGCCACTGACTGTTTTAGAGACCACTCGTGCGGTAACAGAATTGCTCTGCTCAGCCTGTCGGCTATGACGTTGGATGACCCGGGATGTGCGTTGCTATTAGAAAGCGACCCGTGGACTCCGCCCACTGCCAAATTCTCATGGCCTCTCTGCATAGTTGATAGGACTTGGTTCCCCTTGTTTGTTTATGTACCAGACTACAGACATGTTGTCCGTCTGAACTGCAATAGTCCCTAGAGGAAGAAGGGGAGCAAAGTGTTGCAACGCTAGAAACACTGCCCTCAACTCTAGAACATTGATGTGCAGATTGTACTCCAAATTGGTCCATTCGCCTTGGACTGTCTGTCCCTGAAAGATGCCCCCACCCTATCAGGGAAGCATCCGTGGTCACCGTAACTGTGGCGTGGGTAGCACAAACGGCCTCCCTTGGAAAGGTTGCATGTTTGAAGCCACCAGTTTAGATCTGTTTTGCAAGTCTTTGTTATAAGAATCTCGTGTGTTAGAGGTAGTTGTTGAAACGACCATTGAGCAAACAGTAGCCATTGTAGGACTCTCATGTGCAGCCTTCCCAGGGGAATTGCAATAAGGGAGGCTGACATGAGGCCCAACACCTTCAGTACTAGTTTTGCAGGAGATTTCCTTGACAAGAGTAGAAGACGTATGTGAGTCTGCAGTGATAATATCCTTTCTGGGGGAAGCCTCAGAATCAATTGACGTGTGTTTAACTCTGCTCCTATGAACAAGATATTTTGTGATGGCTGAAGTAAGGATTTTCCGAAATTTACGGAGATCCCTAGGTGAACACACAGTTGAAGAACAAAGTCTCTGGCCTGCAGTAGTTGATGCCGGGTGGTGGCCGAAAGGAGCCAGTCGTCCAGATACGGAAACACCTGGAATCCCTGGCGTCTCAAGTGAGACGCTACCACTGCCATGCATTTGGTGAAGACCCTGGGGGCTGAGGTCAGACCAAAGGGCAGGGCTCGAATTGAAAGTGACTGGCTCCCAGCCGAAGCGCAAATGATCTCTGGATGCCCTGGCCATTTTGATGTGGTAGTATGCATCCTCTAGATCTATTGAGCACATCCACTCGTCCTTCTGTAAGAATGGAAGGATCGATTGAAGCGTGACCATTCGGAACTTTTCTTTCTTGACGAAAGTATTGAGGTAGCTTAGGTCTAGAATGGGCCTCCAGTCCCCTGTTTTCTTTGGAACTAAAAAGAACCTTGAGTAAATCCCGAATCCTTGCTGGTCCGCTGGGACTGGCTGGATGACTCTTTTCTAGCAGCTTTGAAATTTCTAAAGCTGCTGGCTCTCGCAGATGGGGCGGTACATCTGGGAGTCTTTTCTTTGGAATGGGATAGGATAGGAAGGGTATGTTGTAACCTCTGGTAACTACGCTTTTTACCCACTTGTCTGTAGTTATATTTTGCCAGGCCTGAGGGTATAAAGCTAAGCGACCCCCGACTGCCTCCAGAGCAGGACAGTCGGGCCTCCTCTCAGGAGTGCTGGAAAGGTTTACCAGGGAGTGTTTCCCTGTCACCTTGATGTTGCGGACCCCCTCTGCCACCAGGGCGGCGTCTTCCACCTCTGCCCCCTCCTCTGCCTCTAGATGGGGCATCACCCTGTGTGCCTGAGAAAGACCCTTGGGGTTTTCGAAACCACATTTTCCCACCGCGTTGCCCTTTGGGGTACGGTCTGGTTGGGGTGGAAAAACGGACTCCGACAGCAGACAGAGTCTTTCCCTCTTGTTCACACCGGGTAAGGGTCTCCTTTACCTTGGGGCCAAAAAGAGTGGCACCGTCAAATGGGGCATTTGTAAAGGAAGACTTGAAGGCTTCCGCAAAGGAGCATAGGCGCATCCAGGATTGTCTACGAAGAGCAATCGCTGAAGCTGCTGCCCTACTCGAACCTTCGGCTGCATAGGAAATCAGCCTCATGGACGAGTTAACAATCGATGTTAGGGTATTAAGTTGCGCTGTCACTTTCTCTGAGACAGCTGCATCTGTAGCACCCTGGAGGGTATCTCCCAACTCTTTGATTAGATCCCTCTGCAGACGTGTAAAATGGGTCAAATAGTTCAGGGACCGCATGGAAAAAGCCGCTGAACTAAAAATGCGCTTCCCATATCTATCCATCGTCCTAGAATCTTTATTAGGCGGATGGACAGACGAAGAAGACTCCGACATCACTTTTTACGTGGCTGCTGCCACCACCATAGCGTCTACTGGAACTCCTTTTGTAAGGTAGGACTTATCCTGAGGTGCTGTGATGTACTTGTTAGGTTTTCTTGGAACAGGTTCCACTGTGTCAGGAGTCTCCCAGCCCTTGAGCAATTAGTTCCATTAGTTCGTCGAAGGGCGGAGTGACCCAGGAGGAGGAAGGGCGAGCACCAAATGCCTTCAGCAGAACTGACTCATCCTCAGAAGGGAAGGGACTGCCAGTCACCTCTCTGCTTCAGGATCTCCAAAATGTCTGAAAAAGAGACATCTTCTGAAGGTGACTTAGGGGACCCTCTGACTCATCTAAGTCAGTGTCAGATGTCAAGGATTCCTGTGGAGAATCCAAGTGTCTCCTCTTACACAATCTCTTCCTAGGGACTTCCTCGTGGGAGCATCCGAAGAAGCCTCGGAGGAAGAGGGGCACCCTCCAGGGGTGGCTGAGACACTGGTGCCCGGCGCTTGGAGGTGGCCGTGGGTGCAGATGAAGACAAAGGCCCGGTATGGGGAGGAGAAACTGCTTCCACTGATGTGGTTGTCTGGGTAGACAACACCTTCCTCATCAGGTCGAACGCCCCGGGTCCCGCATCGAAGAGTCCCCGGTTCGAAGAAATGGGAAGAATCCCGACACGGGCACGAAGGCATCGACCCGAGGACGGAGCCGAATCGATCCGCCGAGGCCCGAGGGAGAGTCGGAACCGACACGTCGGTTCGACTCTCGGCCCGGAACCAAGAACAGACCGTCGGCTCCGAGACTCCGGTACGGGTCCGGAGTCGAGGTGAGGGAACAGACCGAGAAAAGACAGTTCTGGACCCGAGGGCTCCACAATCAGTAGATCAGCCTCTTCCGGCTCCAAAGACTGAATCGGTCTCGGAGGAGGAATGGATGGAGATACAGGAAGGCCTTCAAGTTTCGACACCAACTGGGTGGAAACCGAAATAAGTTTAGAGAGGGCGAATGCTCCAACAACTTCTGCACCACGCGATCCACATCGACATCCGAAAGTTTGGAGGAAGAACGGGTCGAAGGAACCGAAGACGGAGCCGACCTCAATATGGCGAAGGAGGAGCTCCATCACCGGTTCCAAGACTCGAGGCTCAGGAACCGATACCAGTTGAACACTCGGCCCCGAAGTCTGTGGAACCGGTGATCTAACCTTTGAAGAAGAGCTCGGAGCCGATGACTTAGGCTCCGACGTCTTCGATTCCTTAGAGGACTTCGATGCCTGGTCAGAAGCATCCAGAGCCTCTTGGAAAGCCGGTTTCAATAGACCTCTGTCCATTAGTTTCCTGCGCCTATCTGTCATGACCCTCCCACTAAAAGAGTGACAGATGGAGCAATCCTCTTGTAAGTGGAGAGGGCCAAGGCAGTAGACGAGGAACTATGGTTGTCAGTGACCGACATTTTCTGGCCACACTGACAACGCTTGAAACCAGACTTTACCTTCTCAGACATTGTAGAATAAAAAGACAACTCCAGTAAAAAACAGTCAAATCCGAAAATAGTTAGTCACAATCGAGTAATTGTCAAATCCGGTAAAATTTGTCTCAACTATGGAAAGATATGAAGGGTGTAGGCCCGATAACAAAAATACCGATAAATAAAGTTAACGGTACCAAAAATTAACGGAACCACAACACAATCACACTTGTTAACACTGAAAATATCAACTAGACTAGTATCCTAATAAAATACAACAATAAAAGTTATATCTTAGCTTAGAAACTCTCGAGCTAGCTCCCAACGATGCGTATGCAGCAGCGGCAAACTAGATCTGAGGTAAAGGCAGAGGGGGATTGTGGGTATTAGATTGTCTCGAGCTTCTTCTCGATGCAGAGCTTGCAAGAGGCCGGCACGGAGCCGAGGATCGGCTCCGAACCCATGTGTAAGAACAAACGGCGAGATTGAACACTATCACATCACACTGGTACAAATAGTATTTTGCCATCACCCAAAATGATACAGAGATTCAAAGACAAGACAACTGGCTTTAATAAATGTCTACGTAGCTAGTGTTAATCTAGGAGAATGTGTCCATTTGGGAAAAGATGGCTGGCAAGCCTTCCTGATTTGTGATGGAGTGTCGGCACCTCTCTTCCAAGGCATTCACATTCTGACTAAAGTTTTTCTGCCCCCACAGTGCCTTTTTTTTAGGCAGAGTCCAATATGCTGCACATTTCAATTTTAGAACACACTCAACACCAGGAGTCCAAAAAAAAAATGCCTGAACTTGAGGCTCACCTGCAACTTGAACATTTTCACTTGTAAAATATTAGAAGATAAATCTGGCAAGAAAGAGCACCAAAACAAAAAGTATTACTGCAGGAAGCAAAAAGTCACACAGAGTTTAAACAGCAAGTAGAAAAGTATGTGTAGCTACTGAACTTTAGTTACAAAAACAATGAAAGCAATCTTTCTGTTACTGGGCTTAGTGTCTATCATGTCTTCAGACCTACTAGTAACTGTAGTGGAATATCAACATTTGTTAGATATATCATCATCTCATGAAAGACTCAACAGAACATCAAATTTAATCTTATTTTAGGGTAATCTGGACAGCTAAGATAGTTCAATTACCAGCTACCAGTCACCTTCTGAGCACGACAGCTATCTTATCACCTTAGCTGAAACCCTAATAAAAACCAGCACCTTTCTACTGGGAGACTTCAACTTTCTATCAATATTCTGGCTGAACTACTCTGCTGGTGAACTGCATGCCCAACACTTTCTTGACATTAAAAATGCTAACCCTCTTGCACAGTCAGTCAACTATATTATGAGGGGGCCTCCTAATAACCTTGATTGCATCCTTACAAATACGGTCACTTCTTGCACATTTCTATTTGAATCAACTTTCCTTGTTAAATCAGACCATTAATCAGTTATCTTTTCCTTTAAAACTGGTGCCACTTCCCCTGCAAATACCTCTTTGTTTAGGTACTTCTCAAAAGGAAAACCTCTTGTTACTTGAAAACCTAAATGAATTCCACTGTAACTTTCCTCCCATGGATCCCACTGCTAAGGTCTCTGCCTTCTTAGGTTCATATGTTCATACATGTGTACTAGGCTACTGGCCCTGGAGCCTTTACAAGCCTAGCCCATAGGATTACCCTGACATCGTGCCACCCAACATTAGTTCCTAGTGCTTCTGTCGAGAAGAGCCATTGGAGTGATCCCCGGGGTGAATTTTCTATTTCCCATCCACTCATCAAGATTTCTCGTGAAGAGGGCCAGTGAGGTGCTCTGCTTGACGTGTATGGGAAGTCTATTCCATAGCATGGGCAGTCTCTGGGTTATGAACCTGTCCCTCCAGCATGTTCCGTTCAATGTGGTAATGAGGTCGAGGTCTCTGGAGCATGTGGTGAGGAGGGATTGGGATTTCTTTAGATGTAGCATTTCTAACAGAGCTGGGTCAGACATGGCTTTGTAAGTCAAGCAGAGATTGCCTCTAAGTAGGCGATATGAGAGAGAATAGTTGGAGTTTTTTGAGTCTGTCCATATAGGACAAGTGTTTAAGGCCTAGGATCCTCTTTGTCAGGTACTTTTGCGGCCTCTCCAGTTGTTGCACGTGTTTAGTGAGGTACATACCAAATGGGGGATTGTACTCAATGATTGGCCTAATGGGGGAAGAGTAGAGGGAGACAATGACCTCTTTCTTCATGGATGCAAAACTCTTAGTAATGAGATGTGCCACACAGGACTTTCTGACCACGGTGGCAACATGGTGGTCAAAAGAGAGGTTGCTGTCAACCTGTGTTCCCATATCTCTTATAACGCCTTCTATGTTCAGTGGACTACCATCAATGTGGTAATTCAAGGGAACTGGGTTTTTCCCAAAGGGAATGAAGACACATTTTTTGGCACTAAGCTTAAGGCCATGGTTCTAACACCAGTCGTTGGCCTCATTGAGGCTTTTCCGTAGGATGTCAGCATCACTTGGGGAGTTAATAATAGTTCCCAACTTGCAATCATCTGTGAACTTTGTCAGCCAGAGTCCCTTCATGTTGGTCTGGACTTCAGAGAAGTAGATACCAAACAGGAGAGGATCCAGGACCGAACACTGTGGGACTCCACTTGTGACTGGTCGGCAGTCTGACTTGGAGTCAGCTACTTTCACACTGTGGGCTCTGTGAGACAGTTGTAACCCACCTAGTGATATAGGGGTTGATGCCTAGCTTAGTAAGTTTTTCTATGATTCCCGAGTGGGGAATGGCATCACAGGCCTTGGCCAGATCAAGGTAGGCTGTATAAACCACCTTACCTTCAACCACAGCTCTGGTGACTGACGCAAAGAAGTCAACCAAGTTGAGCAGGCATGATCTACCCTTCACAAAACCAAACTGTGTAAGATCCAGAGTTTGGAGATTCCCTATACCCTTGTTTATTAGTTCCATGATAATGCGTTCCATACCTTTACATATCATACTCGTCAGGCTAATGGGGCAATAGTTCCCGGGGTCTGTATTCGCTCCTCCTTTGTGGAGAGGGATGATTGTAGCAGTGTGCCATTCAGTAGGGACAAAGCCTGAGGTGAGCCTGTGATTGAACAGGGCACACAGGTGAGGTGCCAGTTCACTCTGTAGTTCATGTAGAACACAGCCAGGGATACTGTCAGGTCTCATAGAAGCTGTATTCTTGGCCTTGGACAGTGCTGTTGTAACCTGTGCAGCAGTAATACTGAGTGCCTGGCAATCTACTGGTATTGTGATTGGTCCTTTGGGGGGGGGGGGTAAATTTAGCACTGAATCTGTTCACCAGTATATTTGCAGTATCTGTTGGCTCGGTATAGGAGACACCATTGTGCAGTAACTCAGAGCAAATCTGGGTATTGCCATGGATATTCTTTACATAACTATAGAAGGCCTTGTGGTTGTCTTTACTATCTGATGTGGTTGTCTTTACTATCTGATGCAATTCTGTTTTCATAGCTAGCTTTAGAGGATTTGATGGAGGGATCTTACCCTTTTGCTGAGGCAGATAAGAGAGTTTTTCCAGTCCTGGGACTTCACCTTATTCCGCATCAGTTTCCTCCACCTGTTGTAGAGTTTTGTTTAAGGCAGGGGACCACCAGATTGGCTTCCTTTTTTTTTTGAGGAGAGCATCCTAGTTCTATTGAGTATGGCGAGATCCATGCATTTGTGTACGTGTTTGTACAGGGCATTGGTGTATGATATGGCGGTCATGCAACTATTCTCCATTTACATGGGTGCCATGAAGTTAGCCACCTCTGTTTTTAGTAGCCCAAAGTTAACTTTGGAGAAGTTTTTCATGGTGGTTACCTTTGTTGGGGGTGGGGAGGGGGTGGGAGGGATGTGGATTTCCAAGGTGATTAGCTTGTGATCGGATCTAACCAGGGAGGAGTTGACTACTGGTGTAGAGCAACGGTCTCCCATGTTAGTAACGACCAGGTCAAAGATGTTGCTACCTCTAGTGGGGGTAAGAACGAGTTGGTCCAGGGCATTGGAATTAATGAATCCCAGAAAGCGGTTGGGCAAGTGTATTGGTACATGAGTAGTTTTCACAGTTAATGGAGGGGTAGTTGAAGTCGCCCAGTATGAGTGTTAGGTTGGACCCTAATATTCTCCAGGGTGCTTAGGAATGTGGAGTGTGAATCTTGGGACATGGCTGGGGACCTATAGCAGGCTATGACCTGAATCGCTGTCTTACCCAGTGTTAGCTGCACCTGAAGTATCTCAGATGCGTTATGTTGGGCTACCAGTCTGAAGGTGTGCGCATCCTTTATGAATATGGAAACACCACCACCTTTGGAGCTTCGGTCCAAGTTCTGGGGCCAAAAGGTGTGGAATGAGTTGTAGCCCGGTAGTGCAGGGGTGCTTTCTGCTGCCTTGAACCAGGTCTCTGTTACAGAACAAATGTTGATGTTCTCCATTTTAAGGAGTACTTTGAGCGAGTGCATTTTGAGATTTAGACAACTAGCGTTGAGCAGCATGATCTTCAAATTGCATTTGTTTGTAGCTGTTACGGTGGTAATTTGGTCTTTGGAACACCACCTAAAAAGGCACTATAGGGGTGGCAACAGCCTTGGCCAGTATCCGGAACCCCAGGGGTGACAGATGCAGGCCATCTCTGGCAAAGCATCGAGGTCTGTCAATCATGTCATCCCAGGCAGACAGATACTGGATCCCCTTAGAATGACACCAGAAACTTAGCCAGTCGTTGAAATCAGTCATTTTATGCTTGCACTATGGTATCATTCTGGGTGATGGTAGGATGCCGCTCAGGGCTAGGGTCATATCCGCCTGGATTACATAATCTGAGCGCTCCTCCATGTCTCTTTTCATGTAGTCCAGGGAGGTACGTCTCAGGTCATTCTTACCCACACGATTCAGGTCATTCACACCCACGTGTACAATGACAGAGTCATATTTGTACCTGTTGTTGAGGGATCGGAGTGCGTGCGTTATGTGGCGGATCCTGGCACCTGACAGGCAGCTGACTGTTACTTTCTCCTTATTCAACCTAGTGAGTGGGACATCAGTGTGCCTCACTATCGAGTCACCTATGACTAGTGTGTTGGGCATGCTGTTTTGCCTCAGGGGCTTTGGTTGAGTGGCACACTGTTTAGGAGAGTTGTGTGTCTCGTGATTAGTGTTGTGTTGTGGTGGTCAAGTGCGTTTCTGCCATGGAGGTCTCTGCTGTTTGGTCAGATTTTTATTGAGAGCCTCCGTGAAGGTGGGTGTGTGGTTTGTGTTTTTATGTGAAGGCAATGCTCATAGGTTCATAGATTATTACTAGGCTAATTGCCCTTGTGGGTCATTTTAAGCCTAGCCAACTACACCATATGAGAATCAAACTCTGCACCTTGTGTTCGCAAGGTAAACACCTTAACCATTATACCAACCTTCCACCCTGGTGTGTGTTCTGGAGGGCCATGTCTTCCATGTGGTGTGGTGCAAGTGTTGACCTTCTCCTCTTGACCAGCTATTCGGGTCTAGGCTGGAGAGTGCGTGGCTTCCAATTTGGATATATAAGTGCATCTCTCACAAGTTTGAGTGTTGGGGGGTAAGAGGAGAGGGCTGTCAGTGTACATGAGGCAGTTGCTACACTGCCTCAGGATGCCCAAGTTCACCAGGTTAATAGGGAAAATCACAGGGAATTGACCTTTAGACATGCCTGGAGGGGTGGGCATTAAGTACTGGAGCTGTTTCCTTGTAGAACGTTTAGTGCTGGTAGCACTTTTGTGTACTACAATAATTGCTACAAGAAGTCTGGTAAAGTGCTAAACTAACAAGCATGTAAAAGTGCAGGAGAGGAGAGAACTAGCAGATCTAAGGGAAAAATTGAAGAACAGACTTTGGCACTGCTCCGAAACTTACAAACAGTCCTGGATACAGCAAATCTGTAGCTGGACTAGATTAGTTACAGGAAAGGTGGGAAACCAGCGCAGATGTGGGCTTTTAAACCAGAAAGCTGAAAGAGATGGAAACACTGATCAAATGGTCAATAAACTACAATTTCTGGGCCAAAAGAACACTCTTCTTGTGGTAGATAGGCTACATAGTGCTTACCACTCCCACTGATAAGCTAGAAGGCTTCTCTCCAACACAGAAAGGCTTTGGGGGCTCAGAAGCTTACCAACAGTCCTGGATGCAGCAACTCTGTATCTGGACTAGACTAGTTACAGGAAAGGTGGGAAACAAGCACAAATGCAGGCTTTTAAACAAGAAAGTTGAAAGAGATGGAAAAAACTGCCCAAATGGCCAATAAGCTACAATTTCTGGGCTAGGAACCACTCCTCTTGTGATAGATAGGCTACCTATTACTTAGCACTACCACTGACAAGCTAGAATGCTTCCCTCCAACACAGAAAGACTTGGGGGCTCAGAAGCTTACACACAGTCCTAGATACAGCAAATCTGTACCTGGACTAGGCTAGTTACAGGAAAGGCGGGAAACAAGTGCAAACGCAGTCTTTTAAACCAGAAAGTTGAAAGAGATAGAAAACTACCCAAACAGCCAATAAACTACAATTTCTGGGTCAGAAACCACTCCTCTTGTGGTAGATAGGCTACCTAGTGCTTAACACTCCCACTGATAAGCTAGAAGGCTTCCCTCCAACACAGAAAGGCTTGGGGGGCTCAGAAGCTTACCAACAGTCCTGGATACAACAAATCTGCATCTCCCTCCAACACAGAAAGGCTTTGGGGGGGGGGCTCAGAAGCTTACCAACAGTCCTGGATACAACAAAATCTGTATCTGGACTAGACTAGTTACAGGAAAGGCAGGAAACAAATGCAAATGTGGGCTTTTAAACCAGAAAGTTGAAAGAGATGGAAAAACTGCCCAAATGGTCAATAAACTACAATTTCTGGGCCAAAAACCACTCCTCTTGTGGTAGATAGGCTACCTAGTACTTACCATTCCCACTGATAAGCTAGAAGGCTTCCTTCCGACACAGAAAGGCTTTGGAGGCTCAGAAGCTTACAAAGAGTCCTGGATACAGCAAATCTGTTCCTGGATTACACGAGTTACAGGAAAGGCAGGGAACAAACGCAAATGCGGGCTTTTAAATCAGAAAGTTGAAAGAGATGGATAAACTGCCCAAAACGGCCAATAAACTACAATATCTGGGCCAAAACACACTCCTCTTGTGGTAGATAGGCTATCTAGTGCTTACCAATCCCACTGTTAAGCTAGAAGGCTTTCCTCCAACACAGAAAGGCTTGGGAGGCTCAGAAGCTTACCGACAGTCCTGGATACAGCAAGTCTGTATCTGGACCAGACTAGTTACAGGAAAGACAGCAAACGAGCTTAGAATTTTTTTTTTTTTAAAGAAAAGCAGCCAAAACAGCAGTAAATACAATTCAAATGCAGTGCAGGCTAGCACATTTGAGTGTGTCAACACCAGAACCACGCAAATTGGATCAACAAATGTATCAACCAGATAGCAGCACTTCCAAAATGCTAGCCGCTACCTCTCACAGTAAATTCAGCACAAGAATTGCAATGCTGTTAGTAAAAACAAGAACTTTAATTAACACAAAATTGTAGACATAGGGTTAAGCGCTTTCACTCGACAAACCGAGCTTCATCAGAACAATATAATGAGCTGTACACTCCTGTTAAATAACTAAATTGGCGCCAAAACAGCGCTACAATCTACAATTAAGCAGACAGTTCCATTTAAAAAAAAATTTTAAAAAAGAATAAAACAGTAAAACAATACTTATAAGCAGACAATAAATACAAATAATCATTGATCCAATAAAAGTAAGGGCTTGATTGAAAAATAATCATTAATCCCTGGGGGTGTAGTGGCGTCAGTAAAGACCTGCCACCATAACTCCCTATAGGCTAGAAAATTCTTGTAATTGCCTCCTCTAGGGTTTCTCTTGACAATCTCTAAAATAGCAAATTTAAATGTATGATCGCTTCCATATTCTAAAATATGCCTGGACAAAAAATGCTTTGTTCCACATCAGAAATTAATTGAAAGAGCCCACTGAGTGTATGTTCCAAACCTGGCTGTGGGAAAGCAGCCAAGACCTATATTAGCAAAGATGCAATCAAACCAGCAGAAAGAGTTGTTCCTGACAAAATTGTGGAGGAAGGGAAAAATACTAAAAATTAGAGACACCAGAGTGTTTGTAGAAAATGATTATTCAATGTACACCAGGCAGGAAAGCATAATTATTCCAACAATCAGGGAATGTTGAGAGGCAAGTGCGAGAGTCAAACTGCTGTAGCCAGTCTTCACTGTGTTTTTTTTTCTTGGAGGATCAAAGTAATTTTTGAAGCAGAACAGGCTAAGGAAGAAATCAAAAAGTTTATCCAACAAAAAGTGAGAGTCAGCAAACAGAAGGGGACTCTGCTTCTCATTCTTCTGACAGTAAGGGTCATAGAGAGATTTTCCCAGTGAAACCTTTTCCAATGTTTTTAAAAGGAAAATGCTTGAGAGACCAAAAAAAGCAGTTAAATTGAACAATCAGCAGCACCTTGGACTTCAATATCTGGTGTTGGGAGATGGAGATGAACAGGAAGATGACCAGCAACTCTGAAATTAGTGAATAAATCGGCTATAAAGCATCTCATCACATTTGTGAAATACGGCTTTGCAAGAAAAAGTGGAGGAAAACTTGTAGGTAGACTGCAAAAGCACATACCCCACTTTATACCATTAATGTTTAGAACGGCACTAAAAGGATAAATAACCAAGTAAAACAATTATTTGCATAAACCATATCATGATATAAACTGCATGTTATATACAGTAAAAAAACAGTTCTCTGTAGTGTCTAGTCATGGGTATTTTAAATGTTGGGGGAGTCTTTACAGTGACTGTTGCATGCGTTTAACTAAATAAGTACTTTGTTTAATTGTAAAAAATACTGATGTTACAGTACAACTAGAAAAAAAAAGGCTGTACAAAAGCAAGTGCAATATTCATATACTGTGATCTTTGGTTGCTCAGGTGAGGATGGAGGTGAAGAAGTACAAAGATTATCTGTTTCACTCTACAGCAAGTGTCGAGACATAGTAACCCAGATAACTCCTGCTACAAAAGTTAAGACAATCACACTTTCTGCAGCCGGATTTTACTCCACTTGCAAAAGCACAAAAAGAGAAATACCTTCAGTTAAAACATACTGTACCGAGCACATAGTATCTTTGACAATCCCTGCTGCAAAAGTTAAGCAATCTCACTACCAAGGGAACTTCTACAGCTGAATTTCACTCCATTTTCAAATGCACAAAAGAACTACCATCAGTTAAAAACTATGTAAGACAGTTTCCAAGAATCAAATTAAGCTTAAACAAATATCTTGTATTCCCTCACTTTTGCATCAGTGTGTTCTGCACTGTAGTATTGAATCTGCTGGAAGAACACCCCGGCCACTGGCCTAACAGTGTAAAATTTCCCTGGAAAAGGTAAATAATGCCCATAACAATAAAACTGAATGGTGCAACTCTCCTCAAGTAGTTAAGAGTTCAAAGATCTTGTATTTATATTCATAAACATTCTAGTTCATAGGTATGTACTAGGCTAATGGCCCTGGAGCCTTTACAAGCCTACCCCATAGAAGTGCCCTGGCATCATGCAGCTCATCGTTAATTCCCAGTTCCTCTATAAAGTACAGCCACTGGAGTGATCCCGGGGGTGAACTTTCTATTACCCATCCACTCATCAAGATTTCTCTTGAAGAGGGACAGTGAGGTGCTCTGCTTGACATGTATGGGAAGTCTATTCCAGAGCATGGGCAGTCTCTGGGTGAGGAACCTGTCCCTCCAGCATGTTCTGTTGATTGCGGCAATGAGGGATAGTGAGGTGCTCTGCTTGACATGTATGGGAAGTCTATTCCAGAGCATGGGCAGTCTCTAGGTGAGGAACCTGTCCCTCCAGCATGTTCTGTTGATTGCGGCAATGAGGTTGAGGTTTCTGGAGCATGTGATGCGGAGGGATTGGGATTTCTTTAGATGTAGCATTTCTAACAGAGCTGGGTCAGACGTGGCTTTGTAAGTCAAGCAGAGATCGCCTCTAAGTAGGCGATATGAGACAGGGAATAGCTGGAGTCTTGAGTCTGTCTGTGTAGGACATGTGTTTAATGCCTAGGATCCTCTTCATGAGGTACTTCTGTGCCCTCTCCAGCTGTTGCAGGTGTCTAAGTGAGGCACATGCCAAATGGGGCATTATACTCAATGACTGGTCTAATGAGGGAAGAGTAGAGAGAGATGATGACCTCTTTCTTCCTGGATGCAAAACCCTTGGTAATGAGATGTGCCATACAGAAGGACTTTCTGACCACAGTGGCAATCTGGTGGTCAAAGGAGAGGTTACGGTCAACATGCATCCCCAGATCTCTTACAATGCCTTCAGTGTTCAGTGGGTTCCCATCAATGTGGCAGTTAGTGGGAACTCGTTTTTTACCAAATGGGATGACGGCACATTTTTTGGCGTTAAGCTTAAGGCCATGGTTTCAACACCAGTCACTGGTCTCAGTGAGGCCTTTCTGTAGGATGTCTGCATCACTTGGGGAGTTAATAATGGCTCCCAGCTTGCAGTCGTCTGAGAACTTGGTCAGCCAGAGTCCCTTTGTGTTGGCCTGGACTTCTGAGAAGTAGATGCTGAACAGGAGTGGACCCAGGAATGATCCCTGTGGGAGTCCACTCGTTACTGGTCGGCAGTCTGACCTGTAGTTCGCTACTTTCACACTGTGTGTTCTAGCTGTAAGCCAATTTGCAACCCACCTAGTAACATAGGGGTTGAAGCTTAGTTTGGTGAGTTTATCAATAATTCCTAGAGTGAAGAATGGTATCAAAGGCCTTGGCCAGATTGAGGTAGGCTGTATGCACTGCCTTACATTCATCCACAGCCCTGGTGATTAACTCAAAGAAGTCAACCAGGTTGAGCAGGCATGATCTCCCTTTCATAAAGCCAACCCTCATGGGGTCCAGAGTTTGGAGATTTCCTATATCTTTGTTAATCAGGTCCATGAAGATGCGCTCCATAGCTTTACATATCAGACTCGTCAAGCTAATGGGGTGATAATTCCCAGGGTCTGTAGTCCCTCCCCCTTTATGGAGAGGGATGGCTATAGCAGTGCACCATTCGGTAGGGAAAAAGCCTGAGGTGAGGCTGTGACTGAACAGGGCACACAGATGTGGTGCCAGTTCACTTTGTAGTTCATGTAGAACACAGTCGGGGATATTATCGGGTCCCATGGAAGATGTACTCTTGGCCTTGGACAATGCAGCTTTAACCTGGGCTGCAGTAATGCTGGGTGCCTGGCATTCTTCCAGTATTGTGATTGGTCCTGGGGGGGGGGGGTAAAGTTGGCACTGAATTTGTTGGCCAGTATGTTGGCAATATCTATTGGCTCAGTATAGGAGGTACCATTGTGCAGTAACTCAGAGCAAATCTGGGTATTGTCGTGGAGGTTCTTGATTTAACTATAAAAGGCTCTGTGACTGTTTTTAGTGTCTGCCACAATTCTGCCTTCATAGCTGGCTTTAGAGAATTTGCTGAGGGATCTCAACTTTTTGTTGAGGCTAATAAGGGAGTTTTTCAGTCTTGGGACTTCACCTTTTTCTGAAACAGTTTCTTCCTTCTGTTGTAGAGTTTATTAATGGCAGGGGACCACCAGATTGGCTTCCTTTTTTGGTGGAGAACATCTTGGTTCTGTTGGGTATGGCTAGTTCCATGTATTTATGTACATGTTCGCAAAGTGCATTGGTGTATGATTCGGCAGTCATGCAGCTATTTTCCACTGGCATGAGTGCTGTGAAGTTAGCCACCTGTGTTTTTAGGAGTCCAAAGTCAGTTTTGGAGAAGTTTTTCAAGGTGGTTACCTTTGTGGGGGGTGTGGGTGAGATGTGGATTTCCATGGTGATTAGTTTATGATCGAATCTGACCAGGGAGGGATTGACTATTGGTGTAGAGCAACAGTTGCCTATGTTAGTAATAACCAGGTCAAGGATGTTGCTTCATCTAGTGGGGATCAGAATGAGCTGGTTCAGGGCACTGGAATTGATGAATTCCAGTAAGCGTTGGGCCAGTGTATTGGTGCTTGAGTAGATTTCCCAGTAGATGGAGGGGTAGTTGAAGTCTAGTATGAGAGTGTTGGGTTGGAGCTTGACAGATTCCAGGGTGCTTAGGAACATGGAGTGAGAGTCTAGGGACATGGTTGGGGACCTATAGCAGGCTATGACCTGGATCGCAGTCTTGCCCAATGTTAGTTGTACCTGAAGTATCTCAGATGCATTATGCTGGGCTACTTGTCTGGAGGTGTGCATATCCTTTATGAATATGAAGACACCACTGCCTTTGAAGCTTCGATCCATGTTTCAGGGCCGAAAGATGTGGAATGAGTTATAGCCTGGAACTGCAGGGGTGCTTTCTGCCGCTTTAAACCAGGTCTCTGTTACAGGACAAATGTTGATGTTCTCCATTTTGAGGAGTGCTTTGAGCAAGTGCATCTTGAGATTTAGACTTCTAGCGTTGAGCAACATGACCCTCAGATTGCATTTATTTATTATATCTGTTACAGTGGTAATTTGGTCTTTGGAACACTGGCTAGAAAAGGCACTATAGCAGTGGCAAAAGCTTTAGCCAGTACTTGGAAACCCAGGGGTGACAGATGCAGGCCATCTCTGGCAAAGCATCGAGGTCTGTCAATCATGTCATCCCTAGCAGACAGAAACTGGATCCTCTTAGAATGACACCAGAAACTTAGCCAACTGTTGAAGTCCATCATTTTTTGTTTGTACTGCGGTATAATTCTGGGTGACGGTAGGATACTGCTCAGGGCTAGTGTCATACCTGCCTGGGCCACAAAATCCCAGAGCTCCACCATGTCTCTTTTCATGTAATCCAGGGAGGTGCGTCTCAGGTCATTCACACCCACATGGACAATGACAGAGTCATACTTGCTGTGGAGTGACCTGAGTGCGCGTGTTATGTGTCGGATTCTGGCACCTGATAGACAGCTGACTGTTACCTTCTCCTTCTTCAACCTAGTGAGTGGGACATCTGTGCGCCTCACTATTGTGTCACCTATGATTAGTGTATTGGGCAAGGTGTTTAGCCTTAGGGGCTTAGGTTGAGGGGCACAATGTGGAGGTGAGCTGAGCATCCTGTGGTTTGTGCTGTGTTATGGTGGTCGAGTCCATTTCTGTCTTGGAGGTCTCTGCTGTTATGGGCAAATTTCTATTGAATTCCTCCGCGAAGGGGGGTATGTGGTTTGTGTTTTTATGTGAGAGCTGTGATAGTGGGTGTTTTGGAGGGATGCGTGTTCCATGTGGTGTGGTGCAGGTGTTGACCTCCTCCTCTTGACCAGCTAGTCCAGTCTTGGCTGGAGAATGCACAGCTTCCAATTTGGTGATACAAGTGCATCTCTCAAGTCTGAGTGTTGTTTTTTGGTGGAAAAACATCTGGGGGGGGGGAGTAACTGCATTACACTGAAGCACCTGACTGGCCCTCACCTCAGTTACTGTCCAGCTCCTATAGCCTTTGTGGCTCCAAATTCAAAATCACTTTTCTACCCCATGATCCAAGTGAAATTATTCATCCAGATGCTTCACTCAACAGTAATATACATTTCATTGTTTTTAATTCCTTAACAGAACCTGTCTATTATTTCATTCTGGTTCAACCTTGTACAGGAAACAAATACAATAAGCTTACACTGTGTTACACAGACTGGCCAAGTGCTACTGTGTTAATGTCTAGCAAATATATTAGCAAGTTTCTACTGGCTTTTGCTCTAGGATTCAGTGAAAGCAACTACCTTTTTGTTTTATGAACTGCACAGTTACAGCAAATAAGTTTCTAGTATGTTGCCATCTGGTTAAGTGTTATTTTTTCTCTGTTAATCTCTAGCATATATATTAGCATGAAAAAGAAAAACACTGTCTTCGCACGCAAACATTTCTGAACATACAAGGATACTTTATTAAACAATAAAGATTAAGCGCTTTCATTCTCATAAGAACTTCATCCGAATCTAATAACTATTAAAACACTGGTTTAAATAATGTAGACAAACAGTGACATCAGGTCTTCTAAGATTTCTTAAAATCCTGACAAACAACTGAATGTTTAAACAAGGCATTTCTTTGATCTCTCTTTGTAATAGATGGAGTGCGCTCACAAATTCTTAATTTCAACTATCTTTCAGTTTTCCCTATATAAAATGCAAAACATCTAAGGCACATAGCCTAAACATAATACTAACAATGGTAGATTCAATTGTAGTAGTACTGAGGTGGTATATTTAGTTAAGAAATTTTTATTTATTTATTATCCTGGAAAAGGTACAAAAGAACGAGAGAGGTGATTTATGGGAGGCTAGATTGGAATGCAGGGAATTTGGTTGCAGAGCCCAAAACAGGTAAAACAAAAAAATCTGTGCTGTGCTGTTGGTCTCTTTGGAGCTATTAGACAGGCAGAAAAGTGCCCAAAACTCAAAAACATGTTACCCTTTATGTACCTCTGGATAAATTCAAAAGTAGCAAGCCGATCTGAGTGGTGGTGAAACCAGTTAATTTATTTATTTACTTATTGCATTTGTTGACTGGGAAAGTCCACTGGGCCTAAGAAGAGACAATTTTCAGTGGAGGCCCGGGGAGAAAAGCTCCACAATATACATAGCAAAGTAAAATTTATACAATAGACAATAAAATACAAATGAACAATGTTGATACATAGAAAATATTTACAAAGCAATTGTCAACAGCATATGTGTAACAGAGATTATACACCAACTGTTAGCATATTAACTTCTAATGCACGACAACTATTAGCATATTAACTTCTATTAAAGGTGCTAGTGTGTTAGAGAGAAAGGAAGTGCATGGGATGGATGTAAGGTGGGAGGTAGATATGTGGCAAATGGAGAAAGTGGAAAGGTACAGTATGATGGTGAGATAGTAGATATGGCAAAGTAAATAGATAGTGAGCAGGAAAGGAAGATAAGGAAGTTTATGGGATATGTGCAAGATATGGGTATATAGTAGTACGAGGCTAGAAGGACAGGTGTGCAGATATACAAGTACTTATAGATAAGTATAACAAGAACTCAAAGTGTTGAGGTAATTAATTCTTTATTTTACTCACAAATACAAACTAAAAAAAAAATTAATACCAGGGACGTCTTTCAGAACTGAAAGTTTAAAAAGAATCATGCTAGTTTTAAAAAGTGACCCTGTTGTTTCTACCAATCAAATTGCGCGAATAATCAAGCAATTTTCCAACTATCTTTAAAGAGACACAGACCACCACAAAAAATGAATAACAAGATCCCTTGTAATACTTAATGTCCCATAGTAAAAATATACATGATGGAAACACAAAGTTTAAAAGTATTAAAAATGTGAATATAAATTATACACAAATATAAAAAAATGGGGTACTTATGTATTATCGCAACCACAATTTCATGGTTGCAAAAATCACTTTGTTGACTACAAGGGACCACATAAAACACTGTAAGGTGTTATCCCACCTCCTTATTGGTGGCTAAGAAGTGGAGATTACCTTCAGGAACACAAAATCTTGATAAAGGCATTTTCCCCTTTTTGCGTGCATTACAGACACATGCTTGAAGTATCACAGATGCTCTGTGAGTGATGAATGCGATAGATGGACACTGAGGAACGAATCCTTCAGCGAAGGAAAACACCGAAACAGGAAATATGGTTTGGGTGAACTACTACTTTTGTAGAAATGCGTACACATACTTGCAAACAGCCAGTGCAATGCATAAGTTGCCCTAAGTAATCCTTTTAAAAAGTGAGCATGGATGAGGTTGACAGATGATTGTGGTTTCGTTTTTCAAGGAATAAGTTGGCAGTATTGATTTTGTTTGTTTGTGTGATGCTGGCATGTTCAGATAAAACCAGGTAGTACTTAAGTGATTATTCATTTCAGTAGTGCTGTAACAATGCTGATTGCTCTTTGTATGTGTCTGTCTTTCTATGTGGTGCGCATTTCTCAGCAAGTGCAGTTAGCACTGCTTCAAAACAGTCTTTTTTCTGGGAAAGCTGAGTGTCACACTACATGTTTCTTAACCAGTAATAAGAACTCGGAAAGTGCTGAGATAATTAATTCTTTATTCCACTCATGAAGCCCCACTGGATATGGACTTTTTGAACACTAAATAATTACAGAATTATGGACACAGTTCTAAAAAACTACCACCTCTATTGTAAAGACGAAATATACAAACAATTGAAGGGGGGGTACATCTGGGGGCAGCTTGCGCCCCCATTTTTGCTAACTTGATGTTACACTTGGAAGAAGAAATATGTACTACAATCCAATTTTTCAGCTTGCTGGTCCCTTTATTTACGTTATCTGGATGATGTACTTATCTTATGGAGAGGACATTAAAATCGAAGAAATTATAAGGTATTTAAATGAAACCACTCTTTTTTTTTATTTATTGCATCTCTGTCATATGAATGGGTAAACTATTTGGATGTATCAATTTCTAGGACTGAAGATAGGTTTGCATCAAACATATATCATAAACCAACTTTCAGCAATAATATTTACATTTTACAAGTTTTCAACCATACAAGGTTAAGAAAGGAACAGTTAAAGGACAGTTCATACAATTATCTAGAATGATTTCAGAAGACAAAACGTTTAGGCAAGAAAGTAAAAAATTCACGTGTATGTTTAAAGACAGGGTGATTCTGAGAGTCTCATTACTGAGATCTATGAATATGTTTTTAAGTAGGAGAATGGATATGTTTAGCCCACTATTAGGTAAAGGCTTGAATAAAATGGTGCTTGATATAAATCAACTGAATGATCAACCCTCCAAAAAACATTTGTCTAGTTATAGTGACAGAATACAACACGGGAAAAAGAAAAATTAAAGAAATAATTAACAAAAACTGGGTTATCTTTAAGGGAACAAGTCTGTTTTTAGTACCATGGGTGAAAGGCAAATGTTCATATATACAACGGCAAGGAATATAAAAAAGGTACTCAAGGGGAGGTTTAAAGAGAAACCTACCAGCCAAAAGGAAGACAAGTGTACACAACCCGGTGGCTGTTGTTCCCAGTGTACATATATTTTTACAGGTGGGAAATACAGGCTGGGGGACCTGTTGGTGTGGACATCATACCAAAACATGGAGGGTGTTTTACCAAACAGGTAATACATTTAGCTTTATGTTCCACCTGTCCAGTCTTTTACACAGGAAAAATGGAAAATCTATGCAAAAGAATTTAAGAACATTAAACTGATATTAAGAATAAGAGGAAAACTATTGCATTATATAAGCATATTATTGCTTTTGATAATTTTATGAAATCTGTGTTCTGCAGTTTAGACAAGATTATTACTGACGAAAGGGAAGGAGCCTGAAAAAACTGTCTGGAATAGTTGGAGCTCGTATGGCAAATGAAGTTAAATGCTTCAAACCCCTCCCTGATTTAAATGAACACGCGTCTATTATACCAGTTTTAAAGATCAAGGCATCCAAACTCTAAATTTTAAAACTATATTAATCACTGTTTTTAAAATTGTCCAGTATTTCAAAACTATGTGATTATTTATATCTGTGTACAAATTTATATTCACATTTTAATAGTTTCAACATTTGTATTTCCATCACGTATATTTTTACAGTGTGACTTTAAAGTATTACACAGGATCTTGTGATTCATGTTTTTGCAATGAACTGTGTTGCTTTAAGGATAGTTGGCCAACTGCTTGATTATTTGCACAAATTGATGTGTAGAAACAATAGGGGTGCACTTTTTTAAAACTAGCATGATTTCTTTTGAACTTTCCCTGATATTAAATGGGACAATTTTTTTTTTAGTTTGTCTTTGTGAGTGGAGTAAAGAATTCATTTTCTCAACAATTTCCAAGTTCTTATTACTGGTTTCACCACCACTCAATCTGTCCGGAGGTACATAAAGGGCAACAGGTTTTTGAGTTCTGGACACTTTTCTACCCAACTAATACCTCCTAGGAGATCAACAGGATAGCAATTGTTATGGCAACTAAAACTGAATGCCACTGTTCCACCAGAGCTTAATGCCAAAATATCCTTAAAACAGTATACTGACACTAAAAGCAAATAAGATACGATTGCTGTTTAGAAAGGAAGTTTTATATATGCATGTATGTTTAGTTTTTAATGTTTCTTAACACATTTTGTGTGTATATATAATGAGAATGCAGCTCTGTCACAATAAAAAAGAAAGGAGAACCAGAAACTGATGCACCTCACTTTAAAAAATTTAGCGATTTTGTCCAGGTACAGTTGACTTCATCAGAAGTCCACTGTACCCGGACGAAAGTGCTAAAATTAAAAATTATGGGCTTTATTTGCCTTTTCCGGGGAAATTTTACAGTGGTTTGAGTATATTTAGCGCTTTCGTCCACGTACAGTTGACTTCATCAGAAGTCCACTGTACCTGGATGAAAGCGCTAAATTTATTTATTAAAGTGAAGTACATCAGTTTCTGGTTCTCTTTTCTTTTTTTATAATTTTTTTAAATCAGTTTGCAGTGTATTCTGAGATTTTCTGAGCTCTGTTACAATAGTTTATACACATTTTAAACAACTTTATGTATTAATATTTTACATTTATATTAACAAACCATTTTTTGAGATGTGGCCTATTAAGAAGCTCTCTTTTCTTATTGGGGTTTTGTTTTTATTGGACATTAATTACTGATGCATAGAGATGATCTGTTGAGGAGACGTGATGTCATTGTTTTTCTAAATTATTTAAACCAGTGTTTTTTTTTTTGTTTTTTTTTTTAACAGTTATTAGATTTTGAAGTTCTTATGAGAACAAGAGCTTAATCTTTATTGTTTAATAAAGTGAACTTATCTGTCCAGAAATTTTGGGGTGCAAAGACAGTTCATAGGTTCATAGGCTAGTGTTTTTCTTTTTCATATTTTTTATGCTGTTTTCGAAGTTTTATATATCTATTTATATATATATATATATATATATATATATATATATATATACATATACACACACACATATATATATATATATATATATACATATACATACACACACACACACATATATATATATATATATATATATATATATATATATATATATATTACTCGATTTTATGTTTTACAAACACCACAGTTACTGGCTGCTCTAGTCGACTGTTAAAAACAACAGACAATTCTGAAAAAGATGTCATTGCCTACTACTTTTCAAACCTGTTAAAATTCAAGTTGCTTATTCTAAAGTGTTTAAATGTCACTTCTGTAGCAAAGAGTGGAAACTAACTGAAATTGATGTTCTACCTGTCCTTCTAAAATCCACAAACCTCCATTTCAGTAATCCAAAACTTCCATACAAACATATCTCTTGTTAGCTATTTTATTGTCAATCCTTCTAAACTGTGGAAGCCTCCATTTTAGTAATCTCAAACTTGCATAGTGCATACCTAGACACATATCGTTAGCGGCCTTATTTTCCAGTTTAAAAGCAATAAAGCAGAATGAACAACTGTGGAACATAGAGCACTACGTTATGTTGGTCAAACAATACTTAATGCAGCACAGCACATATGACAGTACTTTACCTACCCAGTTCAACCACGCAACAATCCTAATTTTAATCTGCCCTCTCTCTCTCTCTCTCTCTCCCAGTGTAGACGGCATACAGTATCTCTGTCAATTCCTGCCACAAAAGTTAAGGCAATTTCACTACCAAGGGAACTACTATAGCTGAATTTCATTCCAGTTGCAAAAGCACAGAAGGAGACATACCTTCAGTTAAAACATATGTAAGGCAGTTTCCAAGAATCAAACTGAACTTACAGAAGTGATAGAAACAAGACATTTCTGTATCAGTACGCTATGTATTGTAGTGTTGAATCTGCTTGAGGGACACTCCCATCCCCACCCACTGGTCTTATACTGCTTAAGGTGAAGCTAAATTAACCATTTAGCATATTATATTCTACCACTGTAAAATTTCCCCAGAAAAAAATCAAATAAAGCCCATAACAATAAAATTAAATGGTGTGACTCGCCTCAAGCAGAGTTCAAGGACCTTGTCTTCGTATCCATTTTTTACTACTGTAGTTGCCCGGTCTTAAATCTATCATTTCAACATTAAGTAGTCCCCACACCTTAGCCTACTGGGATGTGTTTTTTTCTCTGAGTGACCTCTGTACATCCAGTTGCAAATCAAACTACATCCTCTCCACATAGACCCCAGGACTGTAAAAAATGTAAAAGTATGAACTATATTACTCAAAACTGCTGTACATTAGCTTTTTAAGTATAACTGCTTCGGAAAAAGTGATATAACCTACAGCATATTAAAAATAAGATAAATCAAGAGTTCTAATCTGCACAGTGCATTTAATGCTAATTAATTCAGAAGTCTCTTATTGTACTCCAATGTATACACGTCTTCTAATACCTATAAGCACCCCTAAATAAACAACTGAAATTGGCGGAAAACATGAGTTAAAACACAATATAATGACCAGGGAATAGATTTTTAGCCCAAACCTACTTTTCTTATATACATTTCAAGCCAAATTCACTACAATACTGCCTGGTGCAGTTGTGTACTTTAATAATCTAACAGCTTGTGGTACTTTCTTTAGTAATCAGGACTGGTCTTACCTCCTGTCTAGCTGCAATTTTACAGATTGTACTGTGGGCCAACTTGCTATGCTCGGGCTTCATGCTGCTTCCCTATCCTGCCCCCAATTTCCACCCCCCCTTTACACCCCCTTACAGTTACAGCTCTGTTAACTCCACCTCCTCCTATCATGTGCTTAACTATCCAATTGCAAACTGTTCTCAATATATCATCCCCACCCACTTCTGTTCTATATTCCTTCTCAAATATCACACTACTCCCTCCCCATCAAAACCTACCTATTATCCACACTATTATCACTGTTCACTGACTCCCCTCACTATACTACAAGATTTGTACAACACTAATCATGCGGTTCCCCTCCTTATTCATCCTCCTCTCATTCCTAACATCCCTACTAGTAGTAATAATAAATAAGCACACAGTAACCATTACTTCATCCTCGCCTATCAAACATCTTCCCAATAGCTATTCAAAAGTCTCTTTCAAGCCTATTTCCCATAACTCCATTTTATTTTATTTATTTTTATTTATTTTACATTTGTTGACCGGGATAGTCCAACTGGATACATGTCCATTTTCAGCAGAGGCCTGGGGAGAAAAGCTCCAAGGTCAACAGATTAGATTACAAAATACAGTATTTACAGTAGTTAACATATCTAAGCAAGCAGTGAAGTTTAAAATACAATATTTACAGAGGTTACATACCTAGGCAAATTATAGAAGTTCCAAGGTTAAAGAAAAATTCCATTCCACTGTTGTAGCCAAAATTACTAAAAAATGCCAGTCCCAATGTCAAGGCAATACTTCTACTAAGATTTACTAAAAATGCCATAATAAACCATCTTTCTCCACCATCCATCAATGCAGTGACATCGACCCCAACCCAGGACCCAAACAAACCCCAAACCACATAATATACCCTAAAAGCTTAAAAATAGTAATTTTAAACCTTAGAAGCATATGCAATAAATTCACAGATTTTCACGCCTGGATGACTCAACACAGATACCCTTTTACCCAGATATCCTAGCTACAACAGAGACCTTGCTAAAACCTGAAATAAAAGATATATTACAACATTATTAAACTTGATAGACACATACAAAGACAGAGGAATAACTATAATCTTCACAAACATGCTCACAGTAACACTGTATACAGGCACAATCCCAAAATATGGAAAAGCAGAATTCCTATTCTCATTCCTAAAATTTAACAGAGCCTAGATCATATGCATTGCTGTGCTATATACCCCCTACGACAGAACATTCCAATTGTCGAAAAAAATACTATCCTGGATAGCAGATAAAATCACAAATGCAATTATCCTCCTGGGTGATGTAAACATTGACTGGCAGTCTTTATCTGCAAATTCAGCAATCAACTGCTTGAAACTTTTTGGATTCGCTCATCTTTTTAAAACACCAACAAGATACAGCAAAAGTAACTCCCAACAATCTATCCTAAATGGATTCTGGTTACCAACCCATCTACTTTTACCTCCCCAGGTACCATCCCAACGACACTAAGTGACCACTTACCAGCTTATGCTCACTGGAATATTACACAACTAACAAAGGAACATGAACTCAAAACTACCCATAATCTCTTCAATTTCCCCAAAGAATCGTCATTGAAGCTCTGAAAACAACAGGTTCATCCAAAAAAGACTCACCTTAAATGATGCAGTTGAATACTTCAGTGCAGCAGTTCTAAATATTCTTAACACTTTAACCCTACACTGTACAAAAAGAATTGAAAACAAGCATAACCCACGGCTCACCAACCAAAGCAAACTCCTTATGAAAGACAGAGACAAAGCATGGATTAACTGGCAAAAGAACAAAAATGACAAAAATCAGCAACTATTCAGACATAACCCATGGCTCACCAACCAAAGCAAACTCCTTATGAAAGACAGAGACAAAGCATGGATTAACTGTCAAAAGAACATAAATGACAAAAATCAGCAACTATTCAGACAGCTACAAACCCAAGTCAAGACATAAAAAAGTCTTACTATACTCATCTACAAGATAGCCATAAAAACAATCCTAAAAAAATTATGGTCCTCCATATCCTGTCTCATTAACTCAGGTACAAAAAGGATCCCAGACCCTACGCAGACATACCCCTCTTCAAAACGGCTACCTGTTTCTACACATACTTCATAGAATACATAGCCAGCTTAACCTCAAACTCACATAACGCAACCCCTTCCACACAGCTAATGTCGCTGACCTCAGACCCTGCTGTCATCTTCATTGAAACCTGACTTACAAGTGCCCAACTCTTACTCAACACCCCCCTCCCCAAAAACAAACTCCTCCTCTTTAACCCTAAAACTCACAATCCTACCAAAGCAACTTTCAAAAATATTTTTAGCAAATGGCATTGAAATTAAATTAGTTCATTATAAAAAACTATTAGGAGTCATAAGACCTCTACATCCAAAGGAATATCAAGAAGTCCCATTAAAAATTAGGCATGTTGTACAGAAACAAACAATTTCTGAGAACATCCACAAAAATTAATCTAGCCAAATCCTACCTTCTGCCCTCCCTACGCTATAGAGCCCCAGTTCTAACCAATTTACAATCAAGCATAAAAAACAAACTTGAAAGCTGCTACAACAAAACTGCTAGGTTTGCTACTAATTCACTCTAATTTACACATCACTGTAAAGCTCTGCAAACCCTTAGCTGGCTGGGACACCACCTCTCCTACATTCAACTTATAACACCATATAAAAATCACATACAAACCATTAGCCTGCCCATCTCTTACTCCTTTAATCAACATACATTTCCTTAAAATAAATCTCAGATCAGAAGACAAACAACTTCTCACCATAAATAAACCAAATAAATCCACTGTACAAAGCCTATACTCAATCAGTAGAAAAAATGGAACTCCCTACCTCCAACAACCAGGACTATTTCTAACCTACCAAACTTTAAAAGCTCCCTAAAAGAATACTTTACAGAAGCATGGAACTGCTTCTGTGCCAATCCTGGCTGAAATTGTTCACTATACACTCACCACCCCCCAACCCAAGCCGCACCTCACAACCCTTTCCAGCCTTCTACTGCACTCCTTTTATCTTTCCCACTACCTTATCCAGTTTCTCCCTGCAGACCTTTCCTCTACCACTTTCCTCCCTACTCACATAAGCTTCCTGTCACCCTACCCTGCACTCTTCTTTATAATCTGCCTCTCTCTCCGTCTTTACTTCCTTGTATAACCCTAACATGAACACCCTCTCTCATATTGACATTACTCAATTTCCCCCAACTGTCTCTAATCATGTAATCTCCAATATCTTATTAGAATTGTCTCATGCCTCCTACTAATCTATGTAACAAATAATGTGTCTTTCTCTCACTATGATGTTTTTCACTCCTGTTTTGTAGAGTTAAATGACATTTTGTGATTTAAAATATCTGCAATTGATTTTTACTAGATTGAGGAGCTTTTCTCCCTGTTCCTCCACTGAAACTGGGCACTTTTAGGCCCATTTGGATTTTCTCAGTAAACAAATGTCAAATAAATAAATGTATATATTATATGTAGAATCAGGATACTCTTTTTTATTTTACAAGGGGGAATGTCTAATTTACTATCTTTGGCTTAAGCTGTAAAAAAGAAGTTATGCACTCATCACACCATTCCATCTGTGTTGTCCATTTTCATTCTTCATCAACCCATGGGTTTGGATCCAATCTCTTGGATTCAACTCGGCCATTACAATAGCTCGTGGTAGCCAAAAAACTCTTGAGCTTCTCATTTACCCATAATGAACCCTTAACTACCTCAGACCTTGTTTGCTAACAAAAGTAAAAGAAAATATCAGAAAGATCCAGAGAGACTATATCTTGAGCTCAGAACAAGGGAAGTGCCACTTAAGAACACTCGCTCTGCTGTGAGTTCAAAGGTAGGGGCAGAAGGGTGGGGAGTTGAGGAAAAATGAAAATGGACAACACAGGTGGAACATTATGGTGAGTTCATAACTTCTTTATCTGAGGATGTCAATTTTCATTCTATCATCAACCTATGGGAAAGAGTCCCCACCTACCTTAGGTCCTGGGCAGACTCAAGGAAGGATGTTCCTCAGCACCATTTAACTGAATGATGCTCTACCCCTGGTGACCAAATCCAATTTGTAATGAGTAACAAAGAGATGAGGAGTAGCTGAAGTCGCTGCTGCACAAATGTCATCCACAGACGCTTTAGACTGGAAGACAGATGAAGTTGGGATTGCTCTAGGTGAATGGGCTCGTAGAGGTTTTGGTAAGGCAATGCTCAATTGGTTATAAATGAAAGAAATACAACTGGTGAGCCATCTGGCCAAGGTTACTTTGAGAAGGAAACAAATAATTGGTCAGATTCCTGATATCCTTGGTTCTACGGAGGTAAAAATGCAACTGTATGAGAACATCCAATAAATGTAACAAGAATTCACCTTTGTTCTCAAATTTTGGAAAAAATACTGGTAATTAATGGACTGATTGATATTTGTCTCCAATACAACCTTTGGTAAAAAGATGAATTAGTATACAGATACTATGTCTTTGTGAAAAATCAAATATGGTGGCTAAGAAGACAAGGCTTGGATCTCTGAAATTCTTGCAGAAGTTATGGCTACCAAGAAAACAGTTTTCCAAGAAAGGAACTTGAAATCGCACTTTGCTGCTGGGTCAAAAAGGGGGGGGGGGTGTATGACAGGAGCTAAACTTGGTGCTGGAGTCTAAGGGGAAGTACAGTCGTTATAAGGGTGCTTTAAAAGAAGGGTTCCTCTCAGAAAGATTTTGTTTATGTAAAGCAACTGAAGAACCTTGGAAACCAGTGTAAAAATTGGATATTGCTGCTAACTGGACTTTGATTGTGGAAGAAGCTGACTATTCTTTGAAAAGCTGGGCTAAAAACAATTAAGCATATCATGAAACTGAGCCGAGAAGGGATCAATGTTATTTTGGATGCCAAGCTGACCCTTCTTTGAAAAGTTGGGCTAAAAAAAATTAAGCATATCATGAAAATGAGCAGAGAAGGGATCAATGTTATTTTGGATGCCCAGTGAACGAATGTTTTCCATTTACTGGAATACAGCTTACATGTAAAGGGCTTATGAGAAGACAGGAGTATGTCTCAGACTGGAGAAGAGAGCATAGGTTGCCTGGCTATTAATGGAATTAGAGAAACCATGCAGTCAGCCTGAGATTGGGTATACCTCTGTGAATCATGCCTGTCAGGTGAGACAGGAGGTCTAGAGCTGGATCCATGGTTGGTGAAGTGAGGCCAAAGAAAGAGGAAAAAAAAATCTGTTGAGCCCAATAGAGTGCACTATGGATTACTTTGCCCTTTAACTTGGTCGCTTTCTGTAGAAAGTTTAGGATTAATGGAGTCGGGGAAAGGCATAATGAAGAGAAGCATCCCTCGGCAACTCCCCACATGGGGGAATCAGGGCAAAGTAGCTGTTGCACTTGTTTAGGAGAGAGGCGAAAAGATCACTGCAAGGCTGACACCATTGACAGAATATCCTATCATATTTTTATTGAGGGACCATTTGTGAGGTAGAAAGAGCACCTACTCAATTTGTCTACTACCACACTGGAGTACCCCAGAATATGCATTACTATGAGAAAGCGGTTAGATGAGATTGCCCACTGCTACAAATTGAGAGCTTCTTGACACAAGGAGTAGGATCCGATACCCACTTCTTTGTTGATGTACCAGGCTACGGACATGCTGTCTGTTTGAAATGCAATTGTCACCAATGGCAGAGCATCCTGGAAAGCTGCAATGCTAAGAGCACTGCTCTCATCTCTAGGACACTGACATGCAAGCTGGCCTCTGCGGGAGGCCAAGTGCCGTGGACTGTTTTCCCCAGAAAATGCCCCCCCCCATCCCAGCTGGGAATCATCAGTGGTCACTGTGGCCTTGGGCTGGGGTAGAATAAACAGACGAACTTGTAGAATTTGAGCTGACTGAATCCACCATCTGAGATCGTTTTTGCATACATTAGTGAGCCTTACCTGAGTTGACATTGGTTGGTGAAGGATAGAACACTGCACTGATAGCAGCCACTGCAGAATTCGCATGTGAAATCTGGCTAGCAGGACTAGTGTTAGTGCTGCCGCCATGGACCCTAAAGTCTGATGAACAAGTCATGCAGAGATCTTGCTGCTGCAGATTATTTTCGTGACTTGCAATCTGACTGTTTCCACTCCTGAAGGAGGGAGTGAGGCTATTTCTTGTGTTGAGAACTGCACCAATAAAGTTTAAACTCTGAGTGGACTGTAAATAGGACGTAAACACATCTGGAGAATGTAGTCTCTTGCCTTCGATAGTTGACACCTGGTCGAGACGAAAATGAGTCAGTCATGTAGATATGGAAACACTCAGAATCCATGCAATCTCAAGTGTGCTGCTACTACTGCTATGAACCTGGTAAACATCCTTGGGGCTGTGGTGAGACCAAAGGGCAGAACTCTGAACTGATAATGACTGGCTCCCAGATGAAGTGTAAGTACTTCCTGGATTACTTATTCATCTTTATGTGAGAATACGCATCCTGAAGGTCCATCGAGCACATCCAGCCAGCTTTTTCCAAAAACAGAATAATGGACTGAACTGTGACCATCCAGAACTTGTTGTGATGAACTGACTTATTAAAGCTGCTGAGATCCAAGATTGGTCTTCAGTCCCATTTTCTTTGGCACAAAAAAGAATGAATCTTGAAAAAGTTCCGGATTCTCTCTGGTCTGGTGGAAACGCTTGGATGACTCATTTTTCCAGCAGTTTTTGTACCTGAATAGGTGCTTGTTCCCTCTGACCGGGTGGAACATCAGGATTTTCCTGCAATGGGCAGGAGGAAGGAAAAATGGTATAATATATCCTCTGGAAATGATCCTCTGCACCCAGGTGTCTGAAGTTATTTCTAGCCAGGCTCTCTGCTGCAGGGACAGTTGACCCTTGATTGCCTCCAAAGAAGGACAATTGGGCCTCCATTCAGGAGCTCTAGAAGGGTCTGCCAAAGAAAGTTTCTCTGGACCCTTGCTTTTGCAGGATTCCTCTGCCACAAGAGCAGCATCTACCATTGGAGTCCCCCCCCTCTGCCCCTGGGGGAACTACTTCTACATGTGCCATGAAAAGACCCTTGGGATTTTCTGAATCACATTTTTCCACTACTTCGCTGATTCCTGTTGAAGAATCTCCGAGGAGTGGAGAAACAAACATATACCCACGGCAGACAGGGTCTTCCCATCTTTTTCACACCTGGACAATGTGTCTTTTACTTTATGGCCAAATAAGGACTTGCCGTCAAAAGTAGCATTGAGGAACGTAAACTTCAAAGGCTCTGCAAAGTCACACACGAGCATCCATGCTTGCCTCCTCATGGAAATGCCCGAGATCGCTGCTCTACTTGTTTCTTCAGCTGCATGAAAAATAAGCCTCATGGAAGAGTTAGAAATAGACTGGAGGGTGGCCAACTGAGAAGTAACAGAGGCCTGCAGTTCCTCAGAAACAGATCCTGAGAGGGTATGTGCAAGCTGTTTAATCAGATCTCTCTGTAATCTAGTGAAATGTACCAGGTAGTTCAGGGACTGCAAGGAGAAGGTCGCAGAAGCACAAACACACTTCTCGAACCTATCCATCACCCGAGACTCCTTGCTGGGGAGGGATAGACAGAGGAACTTTCCTCAGCTATTTCCTTTTTTGTGGCTGCTGCCACAACCATGGCATTCACAGTCACATCTTTAGTCCAAAATTGCTTGCCTTCAGAAGTAGTAATAATTTTGTCCGGTCTCTGGAGGATCGGCTCAATGGTGTCAGGGGCCTTCCATGCCCACTAAGAGATCAATTCAATAATCTCATCAGTGGACAGAGTTACCCAGGAGGTAGATGGACAGGTATCAAAAACCTCCAGGTACACGGCTTCTAGTCACTTCTCTGGTTTAGAATTTCTAGGATGTCTCCAAAGGAGAATCGTCAGAAAGTGACCTTCGGGACCCTTCACCCTCATCAAAGTCGGTCTCTTCAACGACAGATTCCTCTGGGAAATCCAAGTGCTTCCTCTTGTACTACTACTACTTCTTAGGGACTTCCTCAATGGGATGCTCTGGGGAGGTATAAGAAGAAGTGGGAATAATTTGCTGGGAAGCCTGGGGTTTTGGTACTCACTGTTCCTGTGGAGAAAAGGTAGAGACTGTATGCAGAGATGACAAGGTTGGGAGCTGAAGACCAGAGGTGGTAGGCACCGTCTGAGCTGTTGAAGCAGACTGGCTCTCTTCAGAACCTCAAAGGCTGACCTCCTCTACACGGACAGGACTCCGGATCCGAGTGTGCAAACGTCTGGATCCTAGTACCTCCCTGCTCCGATGATAAACCTCCTGAAGCAGAACTTGGAGTGGAGCTAATCTGAGCTGAAGACCTGAGGTGCAGAGACGGCTCCAAAAACCTCAGAGTTGACAAGGCAGCTACAGCTCCGAGAGGTCTCTGGCTCCCACTGAACCGAATAACTCAGAGCAAACACTGGATCTGAGGATAGGGGTATCTTCAGATCTGATGCAGATGGAGCCAGGTGGCTCGGATCGAAGAACTCTGAAGCTTCAAAGTTAGTCAGAGGAGGATGTAAAGGAGGAGTAGTAGATGTTTGGAACTCCTTTCTCACCACTCTCGCCACATCTACTTCAGTCAAACTCCTAGATGAATGGGTGGACATAATGGAGGGTGATTTTAGCACATCCAGAAAGGGAGAAGGAACTCTGAATGGAACTGGGTCCAGTGATGGTGAATATTGGGCCAGGCAGGCGTGTCATCAAATCCTTTGATTTTGGTGTCAGATATGAGGAATCTTTTTTCTTATCCAAAGTCAGATCCAAAGAAGTAGACAAATCCATAGGGTTTCGTATCTTGATCTTCAGGTCTGAAGAATTAAATAGTCAGATTCGAAAGTCTGGGTCTCTCAATTGTCGGATCTGACGGAGATGTCAGAACTGAGATAGGCCTCTTCTTTGCTTTTTCAGAAGTCTTTGAGGAAGAAGAGGAAGGGCTTGATTCTGACTTGCCCTTTTTTTTTTGTTTACATAGAGAAGGAGCTTCAGATAGTGCCTCACTGAAAGATAAGGGCAGTAAAGCTTTAAAAATTAATTTGTTTCTGCGTTTAACCAGAGCTCTGTGGTTGAACTCATGGCAGACTCAACAACAACTCTCCTGGAAATGGAGGGGTCCCAAACAATAAACACAAAATGTATGGTATGGGAGGCTGAAAGACTAGCTGTGTAAAATCTTACCATAACTATAGATGTCATTCTCTTCCATGTTGCAGTATTCTTACTAGGGTATCCTCCGCCTCAGGCGACCTGAATGTCGGCTCCCACAGAAAAGTTTAAGCCTGGTTGCGGCTGGTGCGTGGGACATCACACGTATGGCCATTAAACCAGGGGACTTAAATGTGGCAACTGCATGCACAGACCTCAGAACTAACTGCCCAGTCAGACAGTAGTCTAGGTGGTGTCAGATGATGTCCTCCAGACCGGTGAAATGCAGTTAACTGCCCAGTGTGACCATAGTCTAGATGGTGGTGCTATGATGCCCTATAGACAAATTTAAATTAATGTAGGGGGTTTGGTTGGAGAGACGAAATACTGCAACATGGAAGAGAAAGACATCTATAGCTATGATAAGATTTTACACAACTATTCTATATCCTTCTATTCTCATGTTGCAGTATTCTTACTATGGGAGACTACCACAGCTTAGGAAGAAAGGGTGGAGGTAGAAGTAGCAGATTCCAGAAATCCCTGCAGGATTGCCCTTGCGAAACCTGCTCTGGCTCTACAGATATGGTCCAGTTTGTAATGTATGGTAAAGGTATGTATAGTGGACCAAATGGCTGCCTCAAGGATGGAAGTTGTGTCTAGGCCCTTGAGGAAGGCCCTAGAAGAGGTTACTGCTCTAGTAGAGTGTGCCTTGACTTCCTGATGCAAGTCCTTTCGATGGTAGGAATAGCAGAAGCAGATAGTCTTCCTAATCCAGCAGGAAATAGTTTGTTTGGATACTGCCTTGCCCATAGCCCTGGGATGGAAGGATGCAAAAGGTTGATTAGATTTCCTAATGGTCTTAGTTTTGTCCAAGTAAAACCTTAACTGCCTGTGGACATCAAGGGACTGCAGTATTCTTTCACTGTCACTTGCAGCAGATGGAAAGAAGGTGGGTAAATGATTGGACTGATTTAGTGATAGCTCACTGACCACTATGGGCATGAAGGAGGGGTTGGTGCGCAGGGTCACCCTGTCTTTGTGGAAGCCAGTGTAGGGAGGGTATGCCATGAACACCTGCAATTCCGAGATCCTTCTGGCTAAGGAGAGGCCTACCAACATAACTTAGGTCCCAAGGTGGTGGGATAGGCTTCCTTGGTGGTCTTATGTGCGGGATCCCTTTCAAAAATAATTTAACATCCAACCTGGAGAGTAGAGGAGGGTCCAAGGGTAAGCATGCACAGATAACTGAACTTTCACTGAAGAATATGAAAGGTCTGCCTTTATGAGCTCACACACAGGTTAAGACTGCTTGAAACAGATCCCTGTCTCTTCAGAGACGCCATTTGGAGAACCTTTCCCATTTGGAAATGTAGGATCTCCTTGCGTTGGGTTTCCTGGCCTCCTGCAGGACAGACAGCACATCCTCGGTGTAGCAGTGACTCAAGGGGACTAAAAGTTTATCACCTATAGAGGATTAAGCACAGCATCTCTAGGTGCAGATGGATGAGAGTTCCTTTCTGTTGTGTGAGCAGGTCCACCTTGTGAGGCAACTTGTGGTGACTGCCCTTGGCGAGGGATTGAAAAAGGGGGAACCAATGCTGCCTTAGCCAATTGGGAGTCACCAGCAAGATTTTTGGCATGTCCCTCATGATTTTCAGGATGACTTTCTGAATGAGAAGAAAGGGAGGGTAGACATACAGAAACAGTCCCTTCCATAAGATGGTGAAGGTGTCCACTTTCCAAGCTAGAGGGTAGGGATCCTTGGTGCAAAAGTTCCTCAACTGTCTCTTTTGCCGGGGGGGGGGGGAGCAAATAAATTTGTGGTATGCCCCACTGGTGGACAATGTCTAGGAATACTTTGCTGTGTAACATCCACTCATGATGTAGACAGAATGATCTGCTGACAGCATCCGCTTGGTGGTTGTCCTGGGATGGGATGTAGACTGCCTGCAGAGATATGTTGTTCCGTGAGGCTAATTCCCAAATCTGCATTACTAGCCTGCAGAGAATTAAGACCTTGTCCCCCCCCCTTGTTTACTGATGTTCCACATAACAGTGGTGTTGTCTGTGAAGATTTAAATGGGACCTGGCTGTAAGAGAGGGAGAAAGGCCTTCAGGGCTAAGTGAACTGCTGTCATCTCCCCTACGTTGATGTGTCTTTTCAAGAGGGATGCTTGCCAGAGGGCTTGCACTTTGAGGCCATTCATGGTAGCCCCCCAGCCCAGATCTGAGGCATCTGTGTGTATCCGTTGAGATGGTGGTGGGCTGAAGGGGTAAACCTGGATTCAATTGTATCTGTTGAATCCACCACTTCAGTTCTGATTTTAGTCAAGGTAGGTAGGGTATTCGGAAGTCTAGAGGGTGGCTGTGTTGGGATCACACATTCTTTAGATACCACTGTAATTTCCTAACGTGCATCCTAGCTAGTGGCCACATAGGTATTGTGGTTGCCATAAGGCCCAGTAGGTGCATGAAATGTCTGGCAGACAAGTGGTTGACCTGAAGAAAGTCCTGGAAGTGGTTGATCAGGGAAGTCACTTTGTCCTGAGGGAGGAAGGCCATCATCAGGTCTGCCCGAATCTTGCATCCCAGGAAGATTTTGTCCTGGTCTAGGGAGAGGGATGATTTGGCGAGGTTGAGCGTGAATCCCTAACTCTGGAGCAGAGATATGGAGAACAGTAGATGATTTCTGAGGGTGTCTCTCTTCTGCAAGAAAGAGAATGTCGTCCAGGTAGAGGTAGATTTGAATGCCCTTGGTCCTGCAGTAGGCTATGGCTGAAGCTAGGCACTTGGTGAAGACCCTTGGTGCAGTGGCTAAACCAAAGGGCAAGGCAGTAAATTGAAAGTGTGAACAGGGTCCAGCGAAATGTAGGTACTTCCTGTGGGTGTCTATATCATATTATCAATGATGTAAATAGCGAATGCTATTTCATCGTACCGATAATATCAAAACAACAAAATATCAAACGGAACAGCAAATTTTTTCCCAGGGAAAAAATTCGCAGCTCCGAAAAAAAAAAAAAAAACTTAAAAGACAAATTTAAGTAGGGAGCTTCACCCCCCACCCTCCCCTACTTAAATATACCAACTCCAGGATCGCACCATAGTGGAGGAAATGGCAAAGTCCCAAAGATGGACCACCAAATTTTTTCCCTGGAAAAAATTTGATGTTCCGTGACTTCGCTAATTTGCCATTTCGACAGTATCAGATTGACTAAATAGCATTCACTATTTAGTCCATTCGAAAGCATCATATAGACCCTCCTGTGGTTGGTATGTATGGGAATGTTGAGGTAAGCCTACTTCAAGTCCAAAGTGGCCATGAATGCCTTGGGTGGCAATAGTGGAAGCAGGTACTGGAGAGAGAGCATTCTGAAGGAAGGGACTTTCAGAAAGAGGTTTAAGAAAGACAAATCTAGGATTGGCCTCCATGGGCCATCCTTTTTTGGTAACAGAAATAGCCTGGAGTAGAAAACCTTTCCTTCTTGTCCTGGTGGAACAGGTTCCCTGAGCCAGAAGATCCTGGACAATGTGAGGAATTAGGTGGAGTTGGTTCTTGGGCGGAAAGGGAATGCCCTGTGGTATGGGTTTTTCTAGCCAAGATAGGAAATATCCTTTTTCCACTATTGCCAGAAGCCAATGGTTTGAGGTGATTTCTTTCCAGCTGGGCAGACAGTGAGAAAGGTGAGATGAGAGGTGGTTGAGGCAGTCGCGCATTGTTGTTATTACTTCTGTCCTGTCTGTGGGTGGGCTGAGATGGGGCTGTCCTAGAAGGCGACTGCCTTCTAGTCCCTTTCCTATGTCTGGAAGATGAAGGGGTGGCGGTGGTTGGGGCTCTTCTGACACAGGTAGTCTTAAGCAGGGTAATTCCTGTAATACTTTGGTATTGGGGAGACAAGCAAGTGTTTAATATCCTGGAGTTTCTTACTCTTCTCCTGTAGGTTCTTAAACAGCTCTGCAGACTGTTTTCCAAACAGAAGATTGCGATCTAGTGGGGCATCCAGAATTTTGGATTTAAAGTCTTCAGGCAGTGGCTTGAGCCTAAGCCATGAAGGTCCGTGTAGCACAGAGGCAGATGCAGCATATCTAGCAGAGGCCTCTACTGCATCACAACTGCATCTAATCGAGTGGAGAGCAACTTGAGATGCCAGGGACAGTTTAGATGGTATCTGTTTCTTATTAGGGGAATCAGGCAAGGAGGACAGTAGGGTTACAGCTTGGGATACCAAATCCAGGGCATATTTTACCATATGGGTTTGGTAATTAATTGCCCTAAAAGCTAGGGTGGAAGAAGTGTATATCTTCTTACCCAGGCTGTCCATTACCTTGCTATCCTTGTCTGAGGATAGGAGTGACAAGGACGGGATAAATCTAGACTGTTTGGGGCTACAGCTATCATGCGGGGTCTGCCAAGGGGAACTTCAGTAGAAATATGTGGTCATCAGGGACCTTGTAGAAACAATCAGGCCTCTTGGGAGCCCTCTTGGGAGCAGGTGGTTGAGAGTCATTGTTTTTTGAGACTGATGCAAATCCATCTAAGTATGCAGAAATCACCGGAGGGATGGCCGATGGTGAGGGTGACTCAACCTGCAGCAGCTCAAAATACCTTTTTTGAGTTTCTGTCATCTGGGTAGTATCCCATTTAAAATACTCCCTCATTTTTGTTATAGTCTCTTCAAATGTGATGTCCTCTGGTGGGGAGTCTCCCTCTATGGAATCCTCATCAGGGGAGTAGTATTCAAAGGCTATTTGGAATGAGTATGTGACTGACTCATCAGAAGAAGACGATAAGGCTTCTTCTTCCTAAGAAACAGAAGGAATGACAGAAGTGGCTGAGGCAGGTCTTGGGCTAAGTACAAGTATTGTGGGAGCAGAGGAGGCTGAGGGCCACGAAGGCCTGCATCAAGGATTGTGTGAAGGACTGCCAGTCTGGTTGTCCCTCTGAAGAAGCAGACAAATGTTTTGTCTTTTGACTCGTTTTTAAGGGAGTTGCTTTAGGAGAAGCTGTGCGCCTAGTTTCAGGGATCTGTCCTAAAGAGGAAGGATCAGAATCTTGGATCACAGAAGATTGCCCGGCAGAGCCTGGTTTCCCTCGACTTCGGTAATTAACAGACACTGGAATAACCTCTGCCGATATGCCAGCCGGTACTTTGGAAGTGGCTTCCTCAAGGGTAGGAACCAAAGTAGACTGCTCTAGTGGACGTCCCTCAACTCCTATATTGGTGGTTGATGGGCAGTCCGATGACGGAGGGGCAGAGGTGGTGGGGCCTTGAAACCTCGGCCTTTTTTCTCGGTGGTTCCACCTGGGTGGACGACTCCAGATCCATTATTAACACTAACATTTTTAATCTCGGATTCTCCAAATACAAATTGTCGGTGGCTAGACGGCTTCTGAGCGTTTTGTGGACAAAAGACTGGCAGAAGGAACAGGAGGTATGATAGTGTTCCCAGCCTTAACAAAATATGCAACGATCATGGGAGTCTTTATGCGGGATTTGACATCCGCATTTGCATTTACCTTTCTTAGTGGGCATCGGCTAAGAACAGACCAACAAATCAAGCTCAAGGAAAAATATTAATAACAATTCCCCAATGGAGTACTTAGCTTTAGGCATCTTGAAGGAGAGGAGCAAAGCGATCGATCTGACGTTCAACTGTGGCAGAAAAGTTCTGAGGTCTGTGCGTGTAGACATCACATTTAAGGCCCCAGGGTTTATGGCCCTATGGGTGACGTTCCACGCACCAGCAGCAACCAGGCTTAAGCTTTTGTATAGGAGCCGATGTTCGAGTCGCCTGAAGGGGAGGATCCCACAGTAAGACTACTGCAACATTAGAATAGAAGGACATTATGGTATTTTGCAGCCACATTTCCCATACTTTTTGAAGCCAGCCCTTCCTTTCTCTGCCATTCTATCACTAGAGAAACCAACAAGTGAAGAGAGAAACTTTTAACAATAGAAGCTCTATTTTTATTTCCTTGGCAGAGACAAAGGAAAGAAAAAAGTGAATACCTACAGTGGTAAGAAAAAATACACAAAGTGTAAAAGGGGAATACTAACAATAATATTCAAAGGTACTTTTGTACGGAAAGAAGAGAAGGAATAAAAATGAGAGAAAATTGAAAAAGTAGTCGCTAAGTAAGGTACAGAAGCTAAAGCTTGCAGAGAGAAACGGAGAACTTTACAACACTATTTAGCAAAATTTAAAAGAAAAATGTTTTAATTTCACTTATCTGCTTGAGCAATTGGTCACTACGTCTAACATGAATAGCAGCAAACAAGATCTGCGGTACTTAGGAAGGGTGCATTATGGGTAAGAGAGGAGCTCGAGAGTTTTGGTTAACACAAGCTATTGTAACGGCCGAATCAGATGCAAGGGATTGGATCCAAACCCATAGGTTGAGAACAGAATGAAAATTTACATCAGATCAGGTGTTTTTGTAAGTATATAGACTTAAAAATAAAGCAAAATAACGAAAGCCATGAAAATGTTAAGCTTCTTACAAGTGCAAAGATATTAGCTTGCTTGTTTTCCACTGGCAAATGTTCAATGGAGTTGAGATGTCTGCAGCTGAGGACAGTTGTGCATTTTTTTCTTAAATTTACAGAGACTCAATGCTGAGTACCCATGGAGAAGCAGTTAACCTTGAGTATTCTTGCTGAGGAAAATTCAAAACTAAAAGGCAAAATGGAAAGCAATTCAGTGAAAAAAATAATTTAAAAATTATGAGAAGTAAATAAGAGATAACCACCCAAGCAGCCTTAACATCAATGCAGTTAGTAGAACATTACACAATTTAGTTTAATTTAAATATAGCCTGTGTACTTTTTGTTAGGGCTAAATGTTAATGTTTTCTGAAATCATACAAGCTGTTTTTCATATCTGGGAGGGGAACAGAGATGACAAAACAGACATCAATCAGTATAAGTGGAAGCACAGACTGCAGCATGCCCTTTAGTATGGGTAATCATAATTTTAGTTTAGATAATGCCTGTATGTGCATCCATCAATTTGGGGCAATTGTTCCCTTCTAAAAGGATTAAACTTCATGTTTTGAGTATGTATGTAGCTTTGTACATTTGTTCCAAGTTAACAGGGGAAGGGGATGTTCTGCATTTAGTTTTTGGTTTGATGGTTTTCATTAAAACAAAAAGTTATGAAAAATATGACAAGTTAGAACGGAGATGAGAAAAAACAACTGTACAAAAGATCAGCCTACCAGACATTAGTATATGCATGCAACACAAAAGCTGGAAATGCACATTCAAAAAACTGTTATGCATAAAAGGTGAAAACAATAGCTTTATATCATGATGGCTACACTGTCTATATTATCCTGGAACATGAATGGCCTAATAAATATAGATAAAAAGGTAAGACTATTCAATTATATTAAAAAAATGCAGAATGCAAACAACAATACTGCAAGAAACACATTTGGAAAGAAGTAAGCATGTGAATTTGACAAAGAGGATTTCAGAAAGGATATTCCGCAGAATATCAGGGACAGAAGAAAGGGTGAGTAATTACACCAAATGCTAGAGAGGGGTCCAATAGAGAAAGATGAAGAGGAGAGACAAAAATTCCAGATTTGTGGTACCAAGATGCTATTGACAAGGGAGGAGGACTACAATGGCATATTTTTGTATTTTACTGAAAACGGCTATTATGAAGCTTAAGAAATTTTTGGGAGAAAATAAGCTTTCAGAAGGGAATATTACTTATAAGTGAGACTGAATTTTGATTTGCAATAGTGAGAATGTATAAGGGTGGAACAATATAACAAAAGAGGACAGATTTCTGAAGAAATTTATGAAACTAGTTGGTATGGAAAATGTGAATTCAGTTACAGGAACTAGGACAGAATTTACATATTATTCTCCAAGATACAATAACTGGGCTATACCGGACAAATATTTCATAGGAACATGTGCACGTATTTCAAAGCTTCCACACTCATCCAATAACTATTTCTGATCATGTACAGTAAACACACACAAAAAAAAAGACAGGGTAATGAACACTGGTACTTTCCCACTTACCTGTCAAAGAGAGAGACATTTAAAGAATGGGTAGTGAAAATTATTCAAAAGTTATTAGGAAAGATATAAATTTCTTCAGAAGTTACAGTTGGGACAAAATGAAAATGGAGTTTAAAAATAGGATCAAAATAAAAGAGAAAGAACTATGGTTGAGAAGTGATAGAATTTCCTTAGGAGAAAGGTTAAAGTATTGCAGAATAAGGGGAATCTCACAGAACAAGAGGAGCAGCAACTGCAGAGTGCTAAAGAGAAAATAAGGGAGAATCTGGATAACATGCATGAGTTTAGAAAGACTGCAGTTAAGCAACTATTTTTCGATAACTCCAGAGCACAAAAACTTTTAGCACGACAATTTAGGAAACAATACGTTGAAAGGGTTATCACCAAACTTAGGGAACCCAGAACAAGAAAAATAACCAGAGATCTTGTAGCAGTTTTAGAGATATTCCTGAAATCCTATGAAAAAATTGTATAAAGCAGAGAAATGTGGAAATCAAGAAAGAGTACAAATGTAAATACTTATGGAAGACTTAATTATGACAAAGTTAGAGGTAGATAAGGGTCAACTACTGACAGTCAAGATAGGAGGTGATGACACAAAAACAGCAATGTATAATCAATCTTCCGGAATGTCTCCAAGAACAGATGGCATCTCTGTAGAAGTTTGGAAATTAGGAGGGAAGAAAGTGATATGGCAAAGACCAGCTTCATAGACACTCGTTTCAATTTTAATCTTTTAGGGATATAAAATTAATGAAGATAAAAACAAATGCCACAGCCACAAACTATGTACCTACACAAGAAATGATTCAGCAATACCCATATTTATGGGGACATCATGATAAGATGAAGTACTTAGGAGTATGGATTAAAAAAGCTTCTGTTATGGCAGCCAAGGATATATGGGAAAAAACTAAAGATAATACAAAAATTGAGAAAATGGAAACTCTTATTTATGGATATGGATTGTAAGATACAAGCAGTGAAAATGATTTTAGTCTCTTTAGTCTTGTATATGGGTCAGGCATACTTTAAATCAACCCAAGGAGAAGCTGTGGACAATAATTCATATAAAATTGAAGAATTTATCTGGGAAGGAAAAAGGGCAAGCATTAAGTGTGATAAGATGATCCTTCCAATAGAATAAGGTGGTTTAGGGTTACCTGATTTGAAGGGATATTTTAGAGCTACACAGTTAAGATTTGTATACCCAACACAAGCAGAAGGTTATAACTTGTTTTGGAAACGGATAATGATAAGGGCTTAACTGTGTAAAAGTCTTTCATCCTGCTGATATAAAAGCCTTACATTTTTGTGAGAATGTGCTCATTTAGTCAGAGCTTTCCTGTGCCTGGCTTGGACACCTGTGACTACAAGACCTTGGTTTACATCTAAAACCATATGTGGAGCTACAAAGCTTTATATATATATATATATATACACATTTATTACACATAAACATACACACACATGCATATATATATATATATATATATATATTTTTTTTTTTTTTTTTGGGGGGGGGGGTTGCTCTATGGTTGCTCTGTCTCAGTACTATTTAACAGTTCTGTGCTGCATTTATAGATTTGGTTGAGTTTACAAATGTTTTCAGCCTGCACTTGTTAAATAAATACCATCTGTCACTGTGCTGCTCTTAGGTCGCTTTAAAAGTATTCTGATATTTCCTAACCTTCTCTGATACTGCAAAAGCTGGTCTGAGTTTGCCAAAATATTTCTACGTTTTGCAAAGTTTGTCTGTGTTTGTAGAAGTCTGTGAATTTATTTCCAAGGATTCCTGATACTGCAAGAGTTCTGCCTTTTGTTGTAAAGTATTTGTCACTGCACTTGAGCTCAAAACCTATTCATTTTACATTTACAGGATTTTAGTCTGCACTCTGGTGGGAGCAGAGAGCTAATTTAACCCATCAGAGTTGTGAACTGCTGGTGGAAGGCTTATTGTGTGTTTATCTGACTTGCCTGAGGGCCTTTCATCCAGCTGGTATGAACGCCTCACGTATCGGCATTAGTTACCTGTGCTTTGTATATAAGTAAACCACTCCAGTTTAAAATCCTCCATCAGAAAAGCTCTCCATAGTCTCCCACTGTTTAAAGCTGCTCGAAGAGCTGCCAGTTTCCAAATGGGGCAATACCACTGCAGGTCATCTTATAGTATACTACTAAACACTCTCAGACCTTTAAGTGACTCTCCTTTACTCTTTCCCATCTGCTAAGGCTCTTGTACAATGGATAGGCGTTTCCCTGTCATCTCTGTTTCCGGGCTGGTTGAGATGGGCATCCTAAGGCAGTGTAGCAAATGCTTCAAGTTCACGGACAACCATTTAATTTTAGAGCAGACAGGCTGTGAGAGATGTAAATACACAATGTCACTGAAGGCAAAGCTCTCACATACATATATACACACACACACACACAAATGCAAACAAGGTTGTCAGTATTATACCCAAAATAGTCATTACCAATACTAAAGAATAAACAGATAGACCCACGTGGAGTTACTCATGTAATCTACCCTACCTCTAAGAACTCCTCAAAGCGTCTCTCACTGGCTCTACACACACTCGAAACAGACAGCACCTCACACAATTCTGAAAAATCAGAGTAGCCCAGAATCCAAAGCCATAAGGCAACACACCACACAGCCAAACATTCTAATTACTGGGGATTCCAGTGTAAAACATACTGACTTAACAAGAAGAAGATCACAGTGAGCGGTCTGTCTGGATCCAGGATCCGCCTTACCACGCATGCACTTAGGTCTTTAAACTACAAGTACCAGTATGACATGGTCATAGTCCATGTGGATATAAATGACCTAAGACGTACCTCACTATATGAAATGAAACATGCTGGAACACTGTGTGTCCCAGGCAGGTGTGAATCTAGCTTTGAGTAGCATCCCACCTTCACCAATGATGATGCCACAGTAGCAGCAAAGAATGACTGAGTTCAATAATTGGCTTACTTTCTGGTGGCACAACAAGGGGATCCAATATCTATCAGCCTGGGGAGACATAATCAACACATCATGATGCACTGCCAGAAATGGTTTGCACTTCTCACCACTTGGCTTCTAGATACTGGCAAAAATGTCATCTATCCCCACAGTGCCAAGTTGTTAAACCCTCCAACATAACAAAAATCACTCACGACTACCTAAAGGTACCATTACTCAACACTAGGAGTTTAAATAAAAGACTGCTCTCCCTGAAAGCACTCCTCACCCCGGAGAATGCAGACATAACGTGCAATCACAAAAACATGGTTCAGAACCATGGAAAGCACCCTGGCTATCAAAGGTTACAATGCCCTTCATACATTTCAATCCCCTCAGCTCATGATAAAACAAAGGGAGGATGTGTCTCAGTGTTTGAAAAGGACAAGTACACTGCTAGACTGGTCCAACAACATGACTCGCTTGAACTGCTGTATGCCCAGCTAACCATAGGTGCGACCCTACAGATCCCCTACCATAATTCTGAAAAACCACACTTCCTAACTAACCTACTGGAATTTCTTAATATTCAGCCTAACACCATACTTATGGGTGACTTCAACTACCCCTCCATAAACTGGGAAACTAATACGACCCATACTCCACTTTCTCAAGAGGTTTTTGGACTTTGTCAAACCAAAACACCCCGGACCAGCTAGTTAGCACCCCAACTAACAGGTACAAATATCCTAGATCTAGTACTCACAAACATGGGGGGATGCTGGTACCTCCCATGACCTATCTGAACCCCAGTGAGATCTGACCAAAAAATGATCTCCTTCAGTATTAAAACTAACCTAGAATGTCCAAACCCAAAACCTGTTAAGAGGTTTGATAAGGCCATTACCTCAAACTAAGTGACAGCTTTGTAAACTTCCAAGCCCCTCCAAACCCAGCCGACACCGAGGCCTACTCCAAGCGGTACACAAAAGCACTGTACAACTACATTCATAGCTGCATAGAGGAGGTAGTTGTTAAGAGAAAAAGTTTTAAAAACATACTGTGATTTGTCTTTTTCCTAATCTTGCAAAGTGAACATGTTATTTGTTGGGATATGCCTATCAAAGATGGGCCTTCATCTGTGAACAAAATGCAGCATTATTTATGAACCTGAATGATATCTGTTTTCTGCATTTCAGAATAAAGAGATTTGGTTATAGCTCAGTGAAGCCTGGGATAAAGACGCACGGCAGAGTAAGAGTTAATTTACTGGGGCAGACTGTGTGTCCTGGAAAATTTGAGCTACCGTTGTTGAATTGAACATTCTTTACTTCTTGAACATTCTGTACTAGCTGTGGGTTTGAGGTAATTTGTGATAAACATGTTTACCACATATGTTTTTCATAGCCAACTGTCAACGGTCAGAAATGTAACAAAAATTTGTTTTGCTTGCAGTATAAAAGTTGATGTCAGTAAACAAGTTGATCAGATCAGAGGAGATCAGATCAGTCCAGACCGGACATCTTGGCCAACATGCTGTGTAATCTAGTTAGCTGCTAATAAAGGAAAATTCATCACCTGAGGCAGATGCGACTCATTTGAATTTTTTCTTCTGACATTTTGGTCCTTCGGACCGGAAACCTCTACGAAGACACGGATCAGACCAACAGAGAGACCGAAAAACCTGTGCAGGTGAGGGTTTCTCATCTTAAGATTCCCTCGACTGAAAGCCCTCCGACTGATTTGTCGTTGAAAAGAGGCAGGCCGCTCTCTGATCCCTATCTGAGGGACGGTTTCTGAACGAAAAGGGGAAACGGGAGTCTCATCTGGTTCAGGTAGGATGAAAAATAAATTTCTTTTAATTTAATTTAATCTTGTCGACAAGGTTTTATTTTTAGTTAAGGGTGGGTAGGATTACTTGTTAAGATTATTTTGTTAAGGTCACCTGTTAAGATAGTCCCATTTTATAATAAGCCCTGTATTTGTAATTTTGATACAGTCCTAAATACCTGAAAAAAGAACAAAAAAAAAAAGGGGGGGGGAGGTAAAATAAGAAATCTAGGGGAAACATGGGTTCGAGTTGCTGCAAGTGTGAGAGTGATGCCTGTTTAAATGTTGATGCTAAGTATATGAAAGATTTAAACAAAAATAATGTTAAATTTTTGAAAAAATGGAAGTCGAGATACAATTTTGATGGTGCACTGAATATGAATGCCTGTGCAAAATTGGTTAGAGATTTGAAAAGAGATGCGGGAACTAGAACTAAAAAACAAAGACAATTGGAATTTCCCCAAGCACAAAAATGGTTAGAAGAGGCAAATAAACGAGCTATAAAAGAAAAACAGTGCCAGGAAAAAGAAAAAATAAATCAAAAGGGATCACTGGTGCCAAGTGGAAAAGTAGCTTTATTTTTAGATAAGGAGGATGAGCATACAGTTTGTGCGGTACAAAGGCAGGCAACTACCCCACCGTATGGGGAAATTGCTGCTGCTGTACCGGCGGAACCTCCTCAATATCAGTCTGAAGATGTGGGATCTGTACAGCAGGGTGGGCTATTGGCTGCTCAAGGAAACGTTGTGACCCCTTCAATTTACCCGCAAATTCCCGTAGTACCCAAGGTTGCTTTGCAACAGGTACACCAACCTATGCAGTTAAGGTCGGGACCAGCAGGGCAAGGACGTTGGGCCATTAAACTTTCTGACCACTCAGAAGTCCTTCCCTTAATACAAGTTGCAAACCCACAAGCAGGGGATGTTGGACAAGAGCCAACTATTTTAGTTTATCGTCCCTGGGCTAGAGAGGATATAAAATGAGGTACGGATGGTATTCCTCATCCCAAGGTTAATTTTCAAAAGTTTTCTGAGGACATAGTTGGTATGCGTTTAAGTTATCATCTAAATGGTTTAGAAGTAGAACAAGTAGTGCGACAAATCCTGGATCCAGATTGGCACTTAGTTTGTGGTACTTGGACATGTAAGGCAGATGACGGCACTACATTAAAGCATAATTCTGGGGTGTTAGACACGCGAGTCACTGATCTGTTGAAGAGAATTTCTGATAAGTGGCGTCCAAGAGCAGATTGGACAGTAATAAATCAGTGCATCCAAAATGATGATGAATCTGTAGATCACTATATTGTAAGATTGACAGAAGTGTTCAATAACCATTGTGGAATGATAATTCCGCAGGATCAGACTACTGATAGTCCGTACGAACAGCAATTGAAAAACGCTTTTCTTAAAGGTTGTAAGGCTCCGATAAATAGTTTTATAACTAAGCATATGGTTGATCACAGAACACGTAGACTGCAACCTTTGTTTGAATATGCACGGCATGCTGAGCGACATTTCAATTTAAAAAAGAAAACGAAAGTACAAGTGTTAGCAGTAGGGGATGATGGCAGTATATTTTTGGTACAGGACCAAAGGGGGCAAGGGCGCCGTGGTGGCGTACAAAGACGTGGGAGCCCGAAATGGGACACATCGTATAAACAGGGTGGACATTCAGAGGAATATGAGGGGAGGTTAAATCGTGGAGAATGTTTTAAATGCGGTAGATGTGGGCATTTTGTTGCCGACTGCGAAGAGTGGCAACATCCCCCACAGCTTACGAACAAGGGCTCCGCATGACTATATGATAATAAAGGAAGGCGCCAAATTCATTATTGTGATTATTGTAGAGAAGAAGAAAGTGAGAATGACTGTGATGATGATGAGGCAGACACTCTCTGCGATGAATGTCAGGACACCCAGGAAATTAAGGAAGGGCGGAATTGTGACTGTGAAGTCAAAAACCTGGCACATTTGGGTATTGCTATGCATCTGGATCAAAAACACATGATAGAGTTTTTGGTTGAGGGACAGAAAGTGGAGTTTTTATGAGATTCAGGTGCATCGCGTACACTTTTGGGTCCAGCAGTTCTACCCCCGAACTGCAAAACAGATGAGTTTGTCCTTGTGAAAGCGGCAAACGGGAAAATCTATAAGGAACCGCTGTCTCATCCTCTATTGTTCACAGATCCGCAAACAAACCAAACTGTTAGGTGTAGGGTAATTATATCGAAAGTTTGTCCAGTTAATTTGCTGGGAAGAGATTTGATGCATTTGTCTGGAATAGCGGCAATTCCCACACCTAAAGGCATTGAGGTGAAAAGGTTAGCGGATGGCTTGGTGGTACAAGGAGTACAAGACTTTTTTTACTGGTATAGCCAGGACTTGATTTCAAACGGGCCAGGGAGGGTTGATACAGATTTGATCAACCTAGCTTTAAGTAAATCTAGGAGCGGGTCACCGCAGGTTGCGCACTTACATTGTACTATGTACTACAGACAGGCCCCTGGTCCGGATAAAGAATTTGAAAAAGAATTCTTTAGGCACAAATGTGCAAGGATAATTTTGAATGATATGTTTTGGGATAAGCAAGGTAATACAGTAGTGACCTGTACTTTGACCAAGGAAATGAGTTCTTTATATCGCTCAGGTTATAGCCCACATATTTCAATTACTGAAGAGGTGGGGACACATTGGGTAGATTTGGCGAAAAAGGTAACAAATTGGGACACAATGTTCGAAAGTCAGTTGAAGGATCAACAGATCCAGGTACAAAGATTAAATTGGGTGACTTGGGCACAACCAAGTGTGCACCTCAGGGATGACAAAACAGAAATGGCATGACAAATCCTCCTAACTCAAGAGGAAGATAGTGCGTTAAGTGCCTTACCTGGAGATTTATGGTCAAAAGGTAAAGGGGATGTAGGACTGATGAAAACAGCAGGTGAAGTTTGTATAACTCCAAAGTCAGGTTTTAGACCTCGTAAGCACCAATACCCACTAAGTAAACAAGCAGAGGAAGGAATTAAGCCAGTCATTGAGCAGCTAAAACAGGTAGGAATTCTTGTTGAATGCCCAGATTCGCCCTGCAATACTCCGTTGTTTCCTGTAAAGAAACCGGATGGGTCATGGAGGTTGGTTCAGGATTTACAAGCAGTTAATTCGGCTGTGATCCCAAGAGCACCGGTGGTCCCTGACCCCTATACATTACTTAATGATTTATTACCTCAGCACAGATATTTTTCTGTCATAGATATAAGCAATGCCTTTTTCTCCATACCACTACATAAGGAGAGTAGATTTTGGTTTGCATTCGCTTATCAAGGTAAAAGATACACCTACACCAGAGTGCCACAGGGCTATTGTGAGAGTCCGACAATATTCGCATAAGAAATGGCTGCGAATTTAGCTCAGTTTGTTCCCCCAGAGGGAAGCCAGGTTCTGTTGTATGTAGATAATATTTTGTTGGCCTCAAACACGCAGGAAAGTTGTAGAAAGGATACCCTTGCCCTTCTTAGTTTTTTAGCTGAGCAAGGACATAAGGTAAATAAAGAAAAGTTACAATTGTGGAAAGCACAAGTAAAGTACTTGGGTTATTTAATTTTGCAGGCAGGTAGACAATTAGAGAACAAAAGAAAACAAGCAATTCTTGAGACACCTATGCCTACGACTAAGCGGGAAATGATGTCCTTTTTAGGTGTGACGAATTTTTGTAGAAGTTGGATCCCTAACTATGCTGAGGAAGCAGGGCCATTGACCGCACTGATCTATGATACTCCCATAGCGGCTAAGAATAATATACAGTGGACAAATAAGGCAATACAGGCATTTATTAGAATTACGCAACTGATAGCAGGATCCTCTGTTTTGGGTTTTCCGAACTATTCTAAGCCGTTTGTACAAATGGTTGATTGTAAGGGAGGATATATGACTTTGGTTCTGGTACAAGTACATGGGGATAAACAGAGGCCGATAGCTTTCTACTCCTCCAGATTAGATCCTGTTGCAAGGGCATTGCCGCATTGTGTTCAAGCTGTGGTGGCGGCCGCCATGGCAGTACAAGCCTCAGCATCATTAGTTTTGTTTCACCCATTACAATTATGGGTTCCACATTCAGTAGCTACTATACTTTTGCAAGATAAGATAACCTTTTTATCTCCTAGTCGACATTTGTCGTGTATGACAGTGCTGCTGACACAGCCTCATATGACCATAGAAAGATGTACTACTCTTAATCCGGCGACACTTTTGCCGACTCCAGAAGAAGGTACTCCACAAGTTTGTTTAGAGAGCATTCATGACAAAGTACTTCCCCGACCAGATTTAACGGATATTCCGTTGATAGATTCTGATCTCGTTTTGTTTGTAGACGGATCAGCAAAGAAAGACACTGTAGGAAAAACACTAGTAGGGTATGCTGTCACCACAGAAACTGAAGTTTTGGAGGCAAAAGGATTGTCAAACATTTATTCTGCACAAGCAGCTGAGTTGGTGGCTTTGACTCGAGCTTGTACCTTAGGGGAGGGTAAAAAAGTGACAATTTATACAGAGAGTCAATATGCTTTCTTCACTGTACATGTTTTCACTCAACTATGGAAGAATAGGGGAATGGTTACTGCGACAGGCAAACCAATAAATCACAGAGATTTAATTTTACAGTTGTTAGATGCAGTGCAACTACCACTTCAGATAGCGATATGTAAATGTTCCGCACATACCAACAGAAAAGATCCTGTCTCCAGGGGAAATGCCCTTGCTGATATGGCTGCAAAAAAAGGCAGCTCAAGAAAATGATTTGCTTTTACATGACAATGATTTGGAGCCCGGACACCGCTTAGACTTAGAGACACTAAAAGTAATGCAAACACTGACGACACAGAAGGAAAAATGTAGCTGGGTAAAATATGGTATCACTCAACAGAGTGGGTTGTATAGGGCATCAGATGGCAAAATGGTATTACCCTCAAACCTTTTTAGGTATGCGGCATTGGTTAGCCATGGACCTGCCCATGTAGGAGTACAGACGATGATTCAAATAGTGTCTAAGGTGTTTTGGTGTAAAGGGTTTTCAACTTATGCAAAGCAATTCTGTTTATCTTGTTTATTATGTGCAAAGTATCATCCTCAGGGGGGAGTTAAGAAGTCTCAGCAGGCATTCCCTTACCCCTCCGTATCCATTCCAGACACTCTGTATGGACTTTATTCAATTGACACCCTCAGAGGGAAAAAGGTTCTGTTTGGTCATTATTGATGCTTTTTCTAAATGGGTAGAGGCTTTTCCAGTGAAGCATCCGAATGCACAAACAGTAGCAAAGCTTTTGACTACAGAAATAATTCCCCGATTTGGCCTACCAAGACGCATTTACAGTGATAATGGGTCTCATTTTGGTAACCAGATTGTTCAGAAATTGGGTCATGTGTTTCAAACTGATCTCAAAAATCACTGTGCTTACCCTCCCCAATCAGCTGGACTGGTGGAAAGACACAACGGTGTCTTGAAGAGTAAGCTCCGCAAACTAATGGCAGAAACACATAGGTCATGGACTGCGTGCCTTCCGTTGGCACTCCTGCACATGCGAATCTCACCTTCCTACAAAGGACTTACACCATTTGAACTTTTGTTTGGGAGACCATATTACATCCCGCAGTTGCAAGGATTGTTGCCAGCGGAACGTGAGGGGGGTGAGGACCTAGCGGATTATATGAAGAAGCTGCTAAATGTCAAATCTCTTGAAACCAATGACTCCTTTGCAGATTCCAGAAATTAAACCTTGTTAAGCGTGGCACCCGGGGACTGGGTGTGGATCCGAATTGTGAAGAGAAAGAACTGGTCATCCCCCAGGTGGGAAGGCCCATACCAAGTACTTATCTCGACACCTACGGCCATAAAGTTCGCTGAGAGGACTTTGTGGATTCATATCACCCACTGTAAAAAACTCAAGGCTCTTCCTTCTGCCATTGATATTGGTCAAACTCCATCGGACCTCTGAGCGCAAAGTCTGGCTACAAAGGGGGATTAGCCCAATAGGGGTTAGTTAGTTTCAAACCCAGTGAAGAAACCAACGGCGCAAGGTAGTCCTTAGGGAGGATGGCCATGTTCAACTGGTACTTGAACTGTCACGTGATGTTGATTTTGGTGGCGAAAGTAAATATGTCCATACGAGAAGGAACAGTTGCAAGAGAAAAAGGAATGGTGGTGCTGCAAGCGCAAACAGGTGTTACTACTGTGTTTAAGGTGAAACTTTGTGAAGGAATTTTGAACTGTTCTAAATGGAACAATAATAATTTCTTGACTCATGCAAAATACTTGTGCAATAGAGACTGTACGTCCTGGTCAAGTGTTTGGTGGTCAACAGATGTGAATGGATGGGAAACAAGTGGTGCAGTGATACCAGAGAAAGATAAAAGCAGGCAACAAAAAATAAAAATTGCGCATTTCCAAGGTACCGGAGTAGTTACTATAACCATTGTGTCACCACAAGAAAGTGATTCAGGAGTTTATGGAATCGGAGTGTCTCTTCCAACTAGAACTGATCCTTTGGGGACCCTCCAACTTAAAGTACAAAGCCTTAAGAATGCTACAAATAAAGCAGATTTTGCCTTCACAAAAGAAGAACAATTGTTACTCGAGACGGGATTCGTACACCATAATGAATGGTTATCTTGGGTTAGATATAGTACCCGAGAAGCACATCATGAGAACTGTATTTCTTGTGCTGAAGGTAAACAGCAATTAGCAACAGTCCCATTGATGCAAGATGAAAGTAACCTAACGTGTCTGTTGAAATCATTCTTCAAAAAAACTGAAGATAAATGCAAAGATGAAACTCAGCATTTTCCGGTCATAAGCAAAGTTGAGAAACCGCCTGCAGCGATTTCCTATCCAGGTTCGTATATATGCATTTCCAGAGATGGCACAGGGAAAAATTATGGCAATATGGGACAGAACTATTGCAATGTTACTGTGAATGGCAATGGGAATCCATTTCTGGAGAACCAAACTCATAGTTTAGCAGACGTATGGTGGTTATGTGGAGACAACAAACTCAGATCAAGGCTTACGATTCCCTGGAAGGGAACTTGTGCACTTGTAAAGTTAATTCTGCCATTCTACATTTTCCCAGTTTCAGCAAGCAATTTCGTAAGAGAACTTGAAATAAAGCTGAAGTGGTTGAGTAGGAGAAAAAGAGAGGCACCGAAGCAATCTTTCGATAACGGTGTCTACATCGATAGCATTGGCGTACCAAGAGGCGTACCTGATGAATACAAAGCAATAAACCAAATAGCAGCTGGTTTTACATCCATCTTTGTCTGGATTCAACCTAATAAGAATGTGGACTGGATCAACTACATTTACTACAACCAGCAGCGTTTTGTGAACTATACCAAAGATGCACTGAAAGGAATTGCTGAACAACTGGAGGCCACTTCACAGGTGGCATGGCAGAATCAAATTGCGCTGGATATGCTCCTGGCCAAAGAAGGAGGAGTTTGCAAGATGTTTGGGACTTTCTGTTGTACATATTCCAAACAACACTGCGCCTGATGGAAGCTTTGAAAGGTTTGGAGATGTTATCCGAAGAATTGGCAGAGAACTCTGGGGTAAATAATCCCTTTACAGATTTTCTACAAGCGTGGTTTGGAAAATGGACTCATCTCATCAGCAGTTTCCTGGTGTCCGTTGGAGTCGCTGTGGCTATCGTGGTGGTATGTGGTTGTTGTTGTATACCCTGTATCAGAGGTCTTCTACGAAGACTGGTTGTTACTGCTGTTACGAAGACGATGTACCAGCAATTGCAACAGACTGGTGAAAGTGAATACATTGAAATGTGACTCTTTGCAAATGTTTTTGAAGTTTAAAAATGTGTCTTGCCAATGAAGTGATGTATGCAAAGAAAAACGTAGTTTTTACCATATATTGCTGAAATAAAAGACAAATAAAAGTGTTTTCAGGGGGGAAATGTTAAGAGAAAAAGTTCTAAAAACATATTGTTATTTGTCTTTTTCCTGTTCTTGCAAAGTGAACATGTTATATGTTGGGATATGCCTACCAAAGATGGGCCTCATCTGTGAACAAAATGCAGCATTACTTATGAACCTGAATGATATCTGTTTTCTGCATTTCAGAATAAAGAGATTTGGTTATAGCTCAGTGAAGCCTGGGATAAGGAAGCACGGCCGAGTAAGAGTTAATTTACTGGGGCAGGCTGTGTGTCCTGGAAAATTTGAGCTACCGTTGTTGAATTGAACATTCTGTACTTCTTGAACATTCTGTACTAGCTGTGGGTTGGAGGTAATTTGTGATAAACATGTTTACCACATATGTTTTTCATAGCCAACTGTCAACGGTCAGAAATGTAACAAAAAGTTGTTTTGCTTGCAGTATAAAAGTTGATGTCAGTAAACAAGTTGATCAGATCAGTCCAGACCGGACATCTTGGCCAACATGCTGTGTAATCTGGTTAGCTGCTAATAAAGGAAAATTCATCACCTGAGGCAGATGCGACTCGTTTGAATTTTTTCTTCTGGCAGTAGTACCTGTCTGAGTCAAACCTACGATTACAGGAAAAAAAATAAACACCCTGTTGGACCCTTAGCAGAAACAGGCTATTCAATAAAAGGAAAACAAATCCTCTCCAAAGTCAAGAAGGAACAGACAAAACAGTGCGAAAAGACACTCACCAGTCTAAACAAATTGGAGAGCTGGTCAAATCTGTCAAAGCAAACTATGGGGCAAAGACAGCCTCCCAGGTGAAAGATAACTATAAGGCTTTTTTTTTATATAATTGTTTGAAAGCTCAGCAACGTGAATGAATGGCAACACTTACAACCAGCCTGAAACTATAGTAAACCTGCTGACTGAAAAGTTCAGTTCAAACCCCCCTCAGCACTTCCTATCACACCCAAAAACACCCGCAAATATCCCCCTTCAGGTCACTATGAGGGAACAGGTCCTTACTGTGCTCACTGAAGCAAAAAACAGCACCACCATGGGTCCCGACAACATTCCAGGATGCCTCTTAAATAGCTTAAAACAGAATCTATCAGGGCCACTAAAAACCCTCTTTAACCATAGCCTCTGGGTGGGCTTTGTCCCAAGGGAATGGAGGACTGCAGCAGTCATCCCTCTGCACAAGGGCGGGGGGGGGCATCAACTGTCCCAGGGAACTACAGACCCATAAGCTTGATCAGTCTTATCTGCAAGGCCGTGAAGAGAATTATCTCGGCCCTCATCAATAATGACATAGGAAACCTCCAAACACTGGACAAGACTCAATTTTGCTTTGTCAAAGGGAGGTCTTGCCTGCTCAATCTGGTGGACTTCTTCGAGAAAGTCACCAGGGCCATGGATGAGGGTAAAACGCTACACACTGCTTATCCAGACATGTCCAAAGCTATTGACACAATCCCCCAACTCAAGGATCATAGATAAACTTACTGAGTTAGGCATACACCCCTACAGCATCAGATGGATAGCAAACTGTTTCACTGACAGGACACATGTAGTCCAGATAGGTGAATCCACTTCCGATAAGAAACCTGTTACTAGTGGTGTCCCACAGGGGCTCAGTACTGGTACCCCTCCTCTTTGATGTATACCTCTCTGAAGTGGTCAATGTCGGGGGCCTATGGCTCACGAAGTTCACCGACTACTTTAAGCTGGGAACAATCTCCAAACAGTGCTGACATCCTACAAACAGGCCTAAAAATGACAAGTGACTGTTGTCAAAATCATGATCTGAACCAAAATGCTAAAAAATGCATAGTCATGCCCTTCAGTAAATCCGATATCCCTGCAAATTGTAATATTGATAGCACACCCCTAAAAGTAGACCCAGTGGTGAGGGACCTAGAATAGACAGATAGTAACCTAAACTTTGACCATCAGGTAGCTACAATAATGAGGAAATTCTTCTGTGTGGCCAAACTTATAGGTAAAGGCATGGCATCAGGTTCAAAGGAAGTACTACTGTACTCGGCTCTTGTCTGGCTCATAATCAAGTACAATGCTCCCTTCTGCATGTACCTTACCAGGCACTTACACCAACTGGAGTGGCCACAAAGGTTCCTCACACACAAAAAAATAAATAAGTTATATACACACAAAGCACAAGACACATCTCCTATGCAGATCAACTAAAGGTCCTATCCCTTTCCTCCATCTTGTAACATTTAGAGGTGACTACTGCCTGACCTACAAGGCATCCTCTGATCCAACCCTAATGAAAATGTTACATATTCACAAGAAAATTATACAAGGGTTATGTATTTCATGGACCTGAACCTTATTTGTGACTAACAGAACTTACTGGAGAGAGAGATTCATATACCAAAGGCTACCTCATCTATGTAAAACAAAGCCTGCCCCTCATTCTCTTCAAAAGGAATTTGGATAAATGGATGGAGAACTGTAAATTCACTCCTGGGGTTCTGCCCATGTCCCTTATGGACAGAGGCAGTCTGTAAATGACTTGGGGTTCCAACACCCAAAGATCCACTATCCTGATAATATCCCATACCTGAGAAATTAGGATACAATATTGTTATATCCTGGGTATTATTGGCTAGGCTTGTAAAGGCTCTTGCATCATTAGCCTAGTAATCGCCTATGAAGCAAGGGGGAAGCTCAAGAGAAAAGAGTGACATTTTGGATGCAGATCCTTAAGAAAAGGAATAACAATTTAAAATATTATATTATATTCATAAAGTAGCAAAACATATTCTAAGAACTAAGCCAATACGAGAATAGAGAATGGGGATTTTGCCAATAGGGATAACTGCAAGTAGAGGTACAGAAAATAGACAAGGGGGGGGGGTGTAATTTACCGGAGAAACCTGGCAAAGGAACCAAGACACTGAGAGCAAATAACTCAAGCAGGAAAGGTAGAGTGGGATGAGGCCAAGAAGACATTATGACAGCAGGCTAGAGACATTCTTCCCTATTAGGGTTTGAGCTCAGAGTACAGCCAAAGAGAAAGGGATAGGGGAATTTTAAGCAGGCTAGTGACTGCCTTCCATACCAGGGATTGATATCTGTGTACAGGCAAGCAGAAAGGGATACAAGAATCCTAAGCGAAAGGCCTGCTCTAGTAGAGTTTTAATTGAATCTGGAACAGAAGCAGCTGTTAGAGGGATAATTAGAAGGGAATATAAAAACTTGTGTGGCAATCACAACTATCAGAAAAGGTTAGAAAAAGACTGGGAATAGAGTCAAGTTACATGAAAACAATGGAACAACATATATGTCTCCGAAGTATACAACAAAATCCAGAAGGTTTAGGTCCTTTGCTTGGAAGTGATTACATACGTACTTTATACCCCTTACATCAAATAATTTTTCCTCAGGTAGATAGCAAACGTTGGAAGTGTGATGGGGAAGAAAGAAGTAAATGGGAACATATGTTTTGGGAGTGTAATGAGTTGGCAGTTTTTAAAAATTAATACAAAGGTTCGCTGGAGTGCCAAATAAGGGCCCTTAGTCCAAATGGATCCAAGTAGTTTTATTTTCACTGAACAAGCAATAAAAACAAAGGAAACAAGTGCCAAATAAGGGCCCGAGTCCAAATGGAGCCAAGTAGTTTTATTTTTACTGAACAAGCGATAAAAACAAAGGAAACTTTGTTTTTATCGCTTGTTCAGTGAAAATAAAACTACTTGGCTCCATCTGGACTCGGGCCCTTATTTGGCACTCCAGCGAACCTTTGTATTGGTTTTGGTGTAGTTCCAGTTCGCTTTTCATCTCGCTTTGTTTTCAGTTTTTAAAAATTCCCCACCGAGTACTCTATCAGAAATATTGGGTGACCAAATGGCTGTAAGTAAGGAAGTAATTCTTTTGATCTGGGATATGGGATCTGAATTGTCTACACAGTCAGGCCTTTAATTCTATTGGGTAAAAATGTGAATATTAGAAAATGGAAAGCAAACTCTACACCAACTGTACTTGAGATACTGAATATTATAAAAGAGAGAAAAAAATAGAAGAAGGGTCTTACCAAAGGGAAAAGCAAATTACATAGAAGTAAAGGAAACTGCAGGAACAATACACGTGTAACAATGTTCAGGGGATATTGAGGTTTAAGGGAAGGCAGAAATTCTGCATTTTTTTTGTAGTGTTGAACTGATGACAGCAACAACAAAAAAATTTGTTAAGTATATTTTATTTAAATGGAAAAATGTTAACATGTTTTTTCTTTTCTGTTAATGTATGCCTGACTATGTCTTAAGTGATAAAGTTAATAAGGTGTTTAAAAACCATAAACTCTCCCAAAAGAAGCCAGCTTGAAAAGGGCATACACATGCTAATGTATTCACCTCAAAGTTCATCCATAGAAAAGAGAAAGAGCACATCATTACTATGCACCCACCTAGTCAAAACAGGGGAAGCCACCTCAAGCAGTGTACCCCAGGGATCAGTCTTGAGGCCTCTGTTGTTTGGGATATACTTTTCTGAGGTGCAGGCCAAAACCTGTGGGGTACGGCTGACCAAGTTTGCAGATGACTGCAAGCTGGGTGCTGGCATCAATTCCCCTAGTGATGTGGACATCCTCCAAGTGGGTCTCACCCAAACAAATGACTGATGCCAGAAACATGGCCTCAAACTGAATGCAAAAAAATGCATCATCCCCTTTGGGGCAAGTGACATCCCCACAAATTATCACATTAGTAACAAGGTCCTAAGCACGCAACCAGTCGTGAGGGACTTGGGTACCAAGGTTGATAGCAAACTGACTTTTGACCACCATATTGCCCCCATTGTACAAAAAGCTTTCTTCATGGCCCACCTCATTAGTAAGGGCATCTCATCCAGGGACAAGGAGGTCATAACATCCCTGTATTCTTCTCTTATTTGACCCATTATTGAGCACAATACCCCTTTTGGCATGTACTTCACAAAGCACTGCAGCAGCTGGAGAGACCACAGAGGTTCCTCACCAGGAGAATCCAGGGTCTCAAACTTCTAATCTACACAGATAGGCTAAAGGCCCTGTCCCTCTACTCTGACTCCTCAGAGGTGACCTCTATCTGGCATACAAGGTAGGCTCAGACCCTGCCTTGATGGGACTGTGGCATATGCGCAAGTCAAGCTCCACTCAAGTAAACTGCACATGCGACCTCAACCTGGTCTGTGACATCAACAGGACTCGTTAGCAGGACAGATTTGTGTCCCAAAGACTCACCTTTCTATGGAATAGACTCCCTTTCCACATCAAGCAGAGTACCTCATTAACCCTTTTTAAGTGCAACCTGGATAAATGGATGGGGAACAAAAAATACACCCTTGGGATTCCACCTGTGTCCCTGCTGGACAGGGGCATCGGTTGCTGACTTGTCAGAATATGGGCTAAATTCTTGGTTAGGCTTGTAAGGGCTTCAGGGCCAATAGCCTAGTAACTTACTACGATCCTATGCACAAGTTGCATTATAGAACATGCTCTTAGATGTCAGGGGCATCATAATCATTAACAAAGGCATGGTCACCATCTATAAAGTCATATATCTCATCTGTCCCTGATTTGGGCTCTCAGTTTTGCTGTGTCGCTCTTAAAACTGTTGATTCTGGTAGATAAAATTGTGGTTACACTTAATGGATGATGCCAATAACAGTAGACTTTTTTTCTTCAGAAAATGGATTATAATTTGTTGTCAGCGTATCACTTCAACAATGCTAACATTTTGAAAGTATTCCCGATTATTCTGGGTTTTGAACTTTTTATACAGGGAAGAGGTTAACGGCTATGAAGTAAATCACTTTCGCTTCGGGAGGGCCTACCAGAAAGGCCAAGAAATCTACAGAGTACAATGTGATCATTTAGGAAGGACTACGCCCTTGCTTCTTTGATTTTGGACACTCCTCCCAGTCTCATCTCATCAGCTCATTCTATGTGTACAGATGGAGCATTTGGGAAGGCCAACTCCCTTAGTTTCTTAACCTTGAATTATCTTGTTTACTCCCTTTCCACTTGAAAAAAAAAATTACTTTATTCGGCTGCTTTTACCGTAATTCTTTTCTTCCTACATTATTACCTTATTTTGCTTTGCTGTTTGCTCCTAAGTGTTCAAGTGCTTTTATTCTGCTGCATTTATTACTACTTGTTAGTAGCCTGATTAAATTTGTCTGCTATTCTAAGCCTCTTAGTTTTGGTTTTAGCACTTGGGCTTCAGGCCAGTTATTTTACATTTAAGAAGGTTTTTGTGGTCTACACTCTTGTGGACAAACCCTTATCCAATCCCTCTCTCCATAAGCCCATTCAGAATGCTATGTATGGACATTTCCCATCAGTTTCTCCTGCCAGCCTGGTAGACATGGGCATACTGAGACAGTGTAGCAACTGCCTCATGTTCACTGACAATCCTCTTCTCCTAGCGAGAAATGAATCTGTATCAGTAACCAGAAATCCATGCTCTCTCACGCCACAGTCAGTACTCCTGACAAAGAGGAGATTGCCAGCACAAACACCAGACCACCTACATCACATAGCCAAGCACAACACACACACACACACACACACACACACACACACACACACACACACACACACACACACCTATGCAGAGGTCCTCAATAAAAACTTACCATACCAGCAGAGACTTCCAAAACACACTCACAAACATTCCAAAACACACACAAAACATTCCACACACAACAACACACACATCACAGACAGCAGACAACACACCAGTGTCTCACAAACACAGCCCATAAGGCATCACAATAAACCCACGCAGCCAATATGGCATAACAATAAACCAAACATACTAGTCATTGGAGACTCAATTGTGACACACACCAATGTCCCCCTCACCTGGCTCGACAAGGAGAAGATCATGGTCAGTTGTCTGTCAGGTGCCAGAATCCACCACATCATGCACGCACTTAAGTCTCTCCACAACAGGTACAAGGTCATTGTCCATGTTGGTGTGAATGACTTGAGATGTACCTCCCTGGACTACATGGAACGAGACATGATTGACCTCTCAGAGTGTGTGCCCCAAGCAGGTCTATATTATATCATCGAATGCTTAAAAAAGCGAATGATGAATAATAGACCCAATGTAAGTGAAAGCTTACAATCTCAAAAGCTCAGACCAGCGATTTTTTTCCAAGGGGAAAAAATCGCTGTTCCCAAAAAATAAATAAATAAATAAATAAATAAATAATTGCAAGAATACATAAAGTGGGGAGGGGGCTTTGCCCCCACACCCCCTACTTAAACATACCAACTCCGAGATCACACTACAGTGCCGAAAATGGCAAAGTAACGCAAGTGGCCAAGCAAATTCTTTCCCTGGGAAAGAATTTGCTTAAAAGCCGCTTCGCTATTTTGCCTTTTCTTTGCTTTAAGTTCGACCAAGACACATTTGATAGAATGCATCTTCGGTCATCTAATAGGAACCCCCCCCCCAGGCCGGTATGACCCCAGCCATACACAGCATCCTACCTTCACCAAGAATTATACCACAATACCAACAAAAAATAATTAACTTCAACAAATGGCTTAGTTTCTGGTGTCATTCCAAGCTGATCCAGTATCTGTCTGCCTGGGATGACACGGTTGACAGGTCTCAATGTTTTGCCAGAGATGGCCTCCACTTGTCACTCCTGGGATTCCGGACTCTGACCAAAGCTCTTGCCTCCCTCATTGTGCCTTTTTAGGCAATGTCCCAAAGACAAATCTTCCAACATAAAAGATATGTCAAAAAGCAAACTGAAGGTCATGCTGCTTAATCCTAGGAGCCTTAACGTAAAAATGCACTCACTGGAGGCTCTCCGCGCACTGGTTAAGATGCCGACATCTGTGTAGTCACTGAAACTTAGTTCAAGGCTGCAGAGAGCACCCCTGCCTTTCCAGGCTATACCTCATTCTACACACTCCGACCCCAAAATGAGGTCAGGAAGACTAAGGGTGGTGGAGTCTCCATCTTCATTAAAGACAAGCACACCTCAAGACTGGTTTGCCAGCATGACGCACTACAACTACTCCGTGCAACTGACAAATGGCAAGACAGCCATCCAAGTTATAGCCAGCTATAGACCCCCCTGCATGACTCAGGACACCCACTCCTCCTACCTGGACCCACTTGACTCCATCAAGGTACCCTCAACACTCTGATCCTTGGTGACTTCAATTACCCCACCATAGACTGGGTGAACTATTCTTGCACTAATGCAGTCATCCAATGATTCCTTGACTTCATTAGTTCTAACCCACTAAACCAACTCACCTCATCCCCCACAAGGTGAGATAACATTCTGGGCTTGGTTCTCACCAACACGGGTGACCACTGCACCACTCCCATGTAAGTTCTTCCCTGGTGAGATCAGACCAACAGTCTGTCTCATTTAAGTTTCTATCTCGAACCCCTCCAGTCGTAATCAGGCTAAAAAACTTCTCAAAAGCTGACTACAACCTTCTAAGGGAGGGTATCAGTAGCTTCACACCACCACACCCCTCAAAGGATGCAGACAACTATGCTGAACAGTACGCCAATGCAATATACAAGCACCTGTACAACTGCATGGACTCAGCCATACCGAGCAGAACTAAAACCTGTTCCTCAAGGAAACACAAACCTAATTGGTGGACATCCTCTATCAACAGGCTTTACAACAACAGAAAACAAACTGTTGTCCAAAGGTAAAAAGGCACAAATTCCCAGCTGGAAAGTCTCCCTCCTTAGCCTCAACAAGCAAATTAGATCACAGTAAAAACCTCCAAAGTCAATTATGAATCAAAACTAGCTTCCGAAACAAAGGGTAACCACAAAGTCTTTTTCAGTTACATCAGGAATCTCCATGGCAAAGCCCAGGTTTGTTCCGAATTAGTTCTTAACAGTACCACTTACACGGACCCTGTTTACTTAGGTTCAGGTGCAAACTTCACCCCCCCCCCAAGGTCCATTCAACATCCCTGACACTTGTCCCACACCTCACATCTCCGTAGATCAAGTGTTAAAGGCCCTATCCGAGGCAAAGAGCACAGCTTCCATAGGAACTGATAGTATCCCAGGCTGTACTCTGCACCATCTCCAGCAAGAACTAGCCTTCTCATTGAGCACCCTATTCAACCACAGCCTAAGTACAGGCTTCATTCCAGCAGAGTGGAGAACTGCCATTCTCATCCCCTTGCACAGAGGTGGTGCCACTACTGACCCTGGAAACTACTGTCTCAGTATTTTGACAAGTCTGATCTGTAAAGCCATGGTGCATATTATGAATCTCATAAAGAAGGACATAGGCAATCTCCAAATACTTGACCCCCACCCAATTCAGATTCGTCAGGAGCAGATCTTGCCTGTTGGACCTGGTTGACTTTCTTCAGACTGGTACTAAGGCCTTGGATGAGGGAAAGTCAGTACATACAGCTTACCTTGACATGGCCACAGCCTTTGATACAATCCGCTACTAAGGCATCATCGAAAAGCTAACACAACTTAGCATAAATCCCTATCTCATCAGGTGGGTGGCCAACTGGCTCACCATAGGACCCACAAGGTCAAAATAGGTACCTCCACCTCTGACAACAGACCTGTCACTAGTGGTGTTCTCCAGGAATCTGTCTTGGGACCCCTACTGTTTAGCATCTACTTCTCAGAGGTCCGGGCAAAGACAGAAGGCCTGTGGCTGACCAAGTTTGCTGTCACTGACTCCCCAAATGATGTTAACTTACTACAACAGAGTCTCACAGCAACAAATGACTAGTGGCAAAGTCATGGCCTTAAGTTAAACACAAACAAATGTAGATTCATACCATTCAGCACAAACACGGCCCTTACCGATTACCAAATCAATGGCAACCCCCTAAGCACACAACCTGTGGTGAGACACCTGTGTACACAGGTTGACAACAATCTCACATTTGACCATCATGTAGCAGCAGTGGTCAAAAAAGCCTTTTACTTGGTTCATCTCAAAAAGGGAATGCATCCAGAAAAAAAGAGGTTATTATCTCTTTGTACTCCTCCCTCATTACACCAAAAATTGAGTACAATGCCCAGTTTGTTATGTACCTCTCCAAACACCAGCACCAACTGGAAAGGCCACAGAAATACCCCACAAAGAGAATCCATAGCATCCAACACCTGTCCTATGTGGACAGACTCAAATTACTATCACTTTACTCTGTATCAAACAGATTGCTCAGACAAAATCTATGTCTTGCCTACAAGGCAATCTCAGACCCTTCCCTACTAGAGATGCTCCATATCCATAAGTCTAAATCCTCGTGCATTACCCGATCAAAAGGCCTAAATCTAATATGACATTAACAAAAGCTGCTGGAGAGACAGGTTTGTCTCCCAGAGGCTGCTCCATCTCTGGAATAGGCTCCACATACACTTCAGAGTATGTCGATGACCCTCTTCAAGCACAACCTTGATGAGTGGATGGGAAGTCAAAAATTTGTCCCAGGGGTTTCACCTGTATCCCTCATTAACAGGGGAGACAGGTGCTGAGGTTTCTTTTTTGGAGATAAACTCTTGGCTAGGCTTGTTAAGGGCCCCAGGGCCATTAGCCTAGTAACCTCCTACAATACCAGCAATGCAACAAGTGCAATACACTTTTACCACACACATTACTCGGCAATAATGGAGAACACTAGACTGCACCAGTGTTGCGTAGCTCTCAGAACATTAATGCAGTTGTGTAACATCTAAGCTGCATACCATCTTGGCCACACCTGTCAACATACAACAAACAAGAGCAAAGCTAAAAATAATGGGTAGAAAACCCATTATTTGTAATTCATAAGACCACATTATGATGAAAGTTCCTCATTTTGAGTCTTAAAAAGTCCATATTCCTTACCGCTCCACTTTCAAAGGGCATACTATGCATCAAGTGTCAAAAATGTTTCTAATCAATGTCACAGACAACCGAAAGATATGCTCAGCAACAATAAGAACCTTTTACTTTTATTATATTTAGTGGTAGTAAAAGTTTCAGGTGATAAGGGAGAACACGGGACTCTACGTAACCACGTCACTCGGTATTCACTTACGCGCTGTCCACTGTACTCCATTATCGCCCATTAACTCTTGCATGGTGTCATCTTCTTTTTCTTTCAGCTGTTCCCATTAGGGGTCACCACAGAGGATCATCTGTTTCCATTTCTTCCTGTCCTCTGCATCTTGCTCTATCACACCAACCACCTGCATGTCCTCTCTCAACACATCCATACACCTTACCTTAGGCCTTCCTCCTTTCCTCTTGCCTGGCAGCTCCATCCTTAGCATCCTTTTCCCAATATACCCAGCATCGCTCCACAGCACATGTCCAAACCAAAGCAATCCTGCCTCTCTGGCTTTGTCTCCAAACTGTCCAACCTGAGCTAACTCTCTGATACTTATTCCTAATCCTGTCCATCCTTGTCACACCCACTGCAAATCTTAACATCTTTAACTCTACCACTCTGACTCATGTCTTTTTGTCAATGCCTCCAACCATATAACATAGCTGGTCTCACTACCCTCTTGTAGACCTTCCCATTTCACTCTTACTGGTACCAGTCTGTCACAAATCACTCCTGACACTCTTCGCCACCCACTCCATCCTGCCTGTACTCTCTTCTTCACCTCTCTTCCACACTTGTCATTACTCTGAACTGTTGATCCCAAGTATTTAAACTCATCCACCTTCATCAACTCTACTCCCTGCATCCTCACCATTCCTCTATCCTCCATCTCATTCACACACATATTCTTAGTCCTGCTGACCTTCATTCCTCTCCTCTCTAGAGCATATCTCCACCTCTCCAGGGTCTCCTCAACCTGTTCCCTACTTTCACTACAGATCAAAATGTCATCTAAAAACATCATAGTCCACGGGGTCTCCTATCTGATTTCATCTGCCAAGCTGTCCATCACCAGTGCAAATAAGAAAAGGCTCAGAGCTGATCCTTGATGTAATCCCACCTCCACCTTAAATGCATCCACCACTCCCACCACAGACCTCACCACTGTCACACTACCCTCGTACATATCCTGTGCCACTCTTACATATTTCTCTGCCACTTCTGACTTCCTCATACAATACCACAACTCCTCTCTAGGCGCCCTGTGATATTCTTTCTCCAAGTCCACAAAGACATACTGCAACTCCTTCTGACCTTCTCTATGCTTCTCCATCAACACTCTCAGAGCAAACATTGTATCTGTAGTGCTCTTTCCTGGCATGAAACCATACTGCTGATCACTAATCATCACCTCCCTTCTTAACCTAGCTTCCACTACTCTTTTCCTTAACTTCATGCTGTGACTGATCAGTTGTATCCCTCTGTAGTTACTACAGCTTTGCACATCACCCTTATTCTTAAAAATCAGTACCAAAACATGTTTTCTCCACTCCTCAGGCATCCTCTCACTTTCCAAGATTTCATTAAACAATCTGGTTAAAAACACCACTGCCATATCTCTTAAACACCTCCATGCTTCCACAGGTCTGGACCAACAGCCTTTCTAGTCTTCATCCTCTTCATAGCTGTCCTTACTTCCTCCTTGCTAATCTGTTGCACTTGCTGATTCACTATCCCCATATCATCCAACCTTCTCTCTCTCTCTCATTTTTTTCATTCATCAGCCCCTCAAAGTACTCTTGCCATCTAACTCTTGTATGGTGTCAGTCAGTGAAAACACGCCCAAACTTGTGTGTGAACTAAACAGCAACCTAATCTCCGAAGAATAAAATTCACGGGAGGAGAAGTTACATCCCATACACTCACCACCACCTTACACTATCAAAGGGGGCTACAGTATGATGTGAACAGAGCGTCATCTAGCCTACAAATGGCAGTATCACACCACAGACTTGTGTCAAAGGAGATTCAGAGGCAGCGCCCACCCCCACTCATACAACGGCATTCTATTAGAGAAGTACCTCACAGGATGCGCAATAGCAAATCCCACCACAAACACACCTCCAGGCCAACAATTCCTGGAGGCATGTGGAATCTGCTGAATATTCATTCCTGTGCCGAACTGTTGTTTTTTTAGACACTAAACCGACTGTTACATTTTACCAGTACTTCTTGTTTTAGGAAGATGGTAGCAGCACTGTTGCACAGCCTGTGCTTAACTGGTCACCTGTCCTTAAGGCATCCACATCTGTAAAGAAGGGGGGTGCAGGGTTTGCCCCCTGTAAAAGTAATATTTTATTCCTATTTAACGGTGCAAAAAAAAATATTGTATTCCTCTTTAACCGTGCAACTAACAGATGTATGCACGACTATTCAGCAGTTTCACATGACGTGACATGCGCATTGGCAAGCCTGCCAGTCATCAGGCGTTTCCACGCCCATTTTCTCTGTCAATCACTACCGACACACCCATACCTACGCCGATCTAAGCACAAAGTACTTCTCTAATAGAATGCCCATACAACAATCAAACATAGTTGAGAGACCATGTGCCAGGTTGCTTCACAGGCGATAGTGTAGTGTACTGGCTCACCAGATGCGCAGTAGCAAGCACCGCCCAAAACCTTCCCACGTTGTTGTACGTCAGTTGGAAGTATTCAGTATTCATCCGGTGCAAATGAATATTCTGTTTCCGAACTGTGCAATGAAACAGCGTTGACTTTTTACGTTTAATGTTTTCTGCAGAGCGCTTCACCTCTTCAGCCACTATTCTTGGACAAAATTAAGTATACATACTAGCACTGGGACTCCTTTCTTGATACAGAGCCGTTGCCCAGTAAGGCAGTTTATAGATTGAGGATTTGCAGCAACATGCGCTTCTCAATATATACAAATCTATAGAGTGACATTTTTAATAACTATACTCGCACTTGTTTTCTCTCAAAATCACACATTTTATGATTATGTGCTTTTTAACTGTAATACCTATATTTGAAACTTTAAAGGACAGTTCTGTAAACCCTCCATCTAGCTCCATCTTTAGTACCCAACCTGTCAACTGTCCAGATTTTTGCAGACTGCCCAGGTTTTTTGCCTCTTATTTTTGGTCTGTTCCTCACAAAATGTGGGATTTTCTGGCAAATCATCAGTGATTAATGTCACTAAATTTCAGGGTTGTAGCCAGAGAATTTAATTTTGTACTTGTGTGAAGTTACTGTAAAGTGTAAAGCTGGTATCATAAAGCCATGGTTTCTCTTGGTTATGCCTTGAAACTGTAGCCCATGGTTTCTCTTGGTTATGTCTTGAAACTGTAGCCCATGGTTTCTCTTGGTTATGTCTTGAAACTGTAGTCTGTAGAGTACGTAGAATACGCCTAGCTAGACATTTGAGTTTCAGACTTTGTATCCTTCAGGGAATGCATGCTAATGCAAAATCTTTTAATATATCTACTTTGCAAGACGACAAGAGCAAGTACAAGCCATTATTTCTGCACGATATTTTTACAGTACAATTGTGTTACATTCGGCCTCATTAATTATATGCATGATGTCACTGCATAATATGCTTCATTTCATATGCAACTTTTCACGCCAATCACCAGAGCCACGCCCACTCCTGCGCAGAAAAGAAGGTGAGCCGAGCCAGTACACTACACTATCGCCGCTTCACATGAATGGGAATACATTTTAATACAAATCAGACTACGTCCGCGGATGTGAAACAGTTCCGTCAAATGAAACACGTGTTTTTTTCACACACTATACTAAATACTTCATAAATAACCGGTGTTTCTTATCGTAAGGCATTTATATCAATACTGTTTACTCACTTTTAAGTCAATTTAAATCATTCCACGAGCGGCGAGATATATTTTGTAACGCTCCACCAAGAAACGTAATTAACAGGAAGAGTGATCACTTAACCACCGGAAACAATTGTGTTCAGAATTAGCAATGGGCGGGACTTTTCAGGATTATATCCACCCGTAACCCCTGTTTCTACATTCTTATACACGGGTAGAAACATCTACAGCTACGGATTACACCATAGGCTGTTTACCTTGCAAGGCTGCCACCATAGTTCTTCCACACCACACGCTAATGACTATTCCAGAATCGCTTTTACTGATTTTTGCACATGAAACGGTCAGGGTGTCATATAAATAGTAATTCTCACCTATAGCCAGTGTTTCCACCGCCGGGTGGCAAACCCTGTCGCGGATTTGTTTGTTTTATGGCCAGGGAATTGGGAAATAAATAGAAGAAGGATTCAGATGGAAAGTATTACTGCATGCAGATGGGTTGCTAAAAGGAGTAACGCCAAGTTATTAGGATAGACAGTGAAACTTCGGTACTTACGCCGAAGAGGGCACGGTGCGCACCTAGGGAGCAGCTAAGTCAACGTACCTCAACTGTTATATTGTAGGAATAGCACTATCAAAGATTCATCTTTTCTCGTCAATTTACTGATCTGTCCACCCACAACCCCCTTTTTTCCATTTTTGCACATGGGGTCGGGTGTCACTTCAACAGTAACAATCTTCTAGAGGCCAGATTTACACAACCGTCATATTCCTCATAAAGATATATCTGTTTATGGGTATACATACGTTATTAAATTAAACCTGTTAATTTTTTTTATTTATTGCATTTGTTGATCGGGAAATTCAGACAGTGTATGTAACCCCTTGTCAGCGTTGACCTGGGGAGAAAAGCTCCAAAAAGTCGAGAACAGATACAGCATATTACTGTGATTAAAACAACGTTGAAACATAAGCGTTAAACAATAAATATAATACAAATATGCAAACAATTTATTTAGTTCATACCCAAAAAGCACGCAACTGTAACATCCTGTTTTATAGGCGTTTTCATGTTAAGAGATGGTGATCTATTGCAGATAAGTTGATGTGGAGAAGAAAGTAGGACTGTGGAGATGAGAAATTGTTAACTGAAAGTGTGTTAAAATTATTGTAGCTTTTAGCTGAATGTTTGTAAGGCAGATGATTAATAGAGTGAGGAAGAGAGAAAGAGAAAGATGAGGAAAATCAGAGTTTGTATTTTAGGGTATCCTGGGAGAGATTCCCTTTTAGTTGTGTAGGATCTGGTATATAAAGAATGTGTAGTGAGAAAAATAAGAATGTAATTCTTGCTCTTTGCTATGATCACATCTCTTAAATGTACCTCATTAGTGTGAATCATGGATGCATCTAGACATACTCGGTGAACTTACATGTTTTTCTAAGCATTCTTCAGATACTTTTATTACCCAAAAAGTACAGAATGTTTAGAACTGTCTAAACTAATACTTGCAGTAGAGAGCTATACAAAACATGCTTATGTGATGGGAATGTACCTGTAAAGATAGTTATTTCATGGTTATAAGTGGCGACTACTTAAAAAAGTGCAACCCTTTCTGAAGGGTATGGAGGTAATATTTCGGGGGTTGAGTAAATTTTTTGCAAATGATAGACTCACTCCCCATAAGAGAAGGAAACCAGTCTGGTGGACAGCTGCCATAAACAGGTTATACACAGAAGGAGGAAACTGGTTCAGAAAAAAAGCAAATCCCAAGAAGGAAAGACCTCCCTGATCAGTATCAGTAAGAAACTAAGGTCCCTCATAAAATCGTCCAAGGCTAACTACAAAAGAAAAATAGCCAAGGATTCGAAAGATAACCACAAAGCCTTTTTTTAGCTATGTCAAGAATCTAAGTGGCAACTCGCAGATATGCTCTGAGCTAGCGCAAAATAGCACAAAATATACTGAACCTACTGATATTGCCAGCATCCTGGCACATAGATTCAGTGCAAACTTCACCTCCCTCTCACCTTCAAAAGGGCCCACAACAATACCGGAAAAGTGTAGTGTCCCGGAAATCACAGAAACACAGGTGAAAACAGCCCTTTCAAAAGCCAAAAACACAGCATCAATGGGGCCAGATGAAGTCCCAGGCTGCGTCTTGCATGAACTACAGAATGAACTAACCCCCCACCTAAACATGCTGTTCAACCTCAGCCTCTCCACAGCCTACGTGCCCATAGAATGGCGCACAGCAACAGTTATTCCGCTCCACAAAGGAGGGGCCACAACTGACCCTGGTAACTATCGCCCCATAAGCCTGACTAGCCTGGTCTGCAAGGCAATGGAGCGCATCATCATGGAACTCATTAACAAAGACATTGGGAACCTCCAAACACTTGACCCGACCCAGTTAGGCTTTGTTAAGGGCAGATCATGCCTACTAAACCTGGTTGACTTCTTCAAGACAGTCACCAAGGCCACAGATGAGGGAAAGGTGGTTCACACAGCCTACCTTGATCTCGCCAAGGCGTTCTACACCATTAATCACTCGGGTATTATAGAAAAACTCACCAGCCTGAACATAAATCCCTACGTCACAAGATGGGTTGCCAACTGGCATACAGACAGAACTCACACAGTAAGAATAGCGGGCTCCAGGTCTGACTCTAAACCAGTCACAAGTGGTGTCCCGCAAGGTTCGGTTCTGGGACCCCTACTGTTCGGCATATATTTCTCAGAAGTACAGGCAAACACAGGAGGACTATATGGCTAACCAACTTCGCCAGTGACTGCAAACTGGGAGCCATATTTGACTCTCCAGCTGACATGGACATCCTTCAAAAAGGCCTTACTGAGACAGACAGCTGGTGTCAAAGTCATGACCTCAAGCTAAATGCCATAAAATGCATAGTCGTCCCATTTGGGAAAAACAAAACACCCACGAATTACCACATAGGCAGCAGCCCCCTTAATACAGAAGAGGTAATAACAGATCTGGGGACCCAGGTAGATAGTAATCTCTCCTTTGACAATCATATTGCCAAAGTACTTAGGAAATCCTTCTATGTGGCCCATCTGTGGCTTGTGAACCTGGGTATCCTGAGGCAATGTTACAACTGCCTCATGTACACAGACAACCCTCTCCTCCTACCACAAAACATTAACATATGCGAGAGATGCAGTTATATAGCTAAATTGGAGGCTAAGCTCTCTCCACCCAAGACTGGAACAGGCAGTCATGAGGAGAAGGTTAACACTTGCACCACACCCCCAGCCTCACATAGACATACTAAACCAGCACTGGCAAAAAATACACATAAATACACAAAATCATACTCGGAGGCTCTAAATAAAAACCTGCAAAAGCATCAGAGACCTCCAAAGCAGACACCCAAAAAACCTGCACCTCCCGTCACAAACCAGACAACACATAAAACACAAAATCAGTGTGCCGCACAATCACAGCCCTTAAGGTGAAATAACATACCTAACACACTAGTAATAGGCGACTCTATAGTCAGGCACACTGACGTCCCACTCAGTAGGCTGGGCAAGAAGAAGATTACTGTTAGCTGCCTGTCCGGAGCCAGAATCCGCCACATAACACAAGCACTCAGGTCACTCCAGAACAAGTACAAATATGACTCTGTCATTGTTCATGCTGGTGTGAATGACCTGAGACTTACCTCCCTGGACTACATGAAAAGAGACATGGAAGAGCTCTCTGATCATGTAGCCCAGGTGGGTATGACCCTGACCCTGAGTAGCTTCCTGCCCTCACCAAGAATGATACCGCAGTATAAAGAAAAAATGATCAATTTCAACAACTGGCTAAGCTTCTGATGTCATTCAAAGGGGATCCGGTGTCTGTCAGCCTGGGACGACATGCTCGACAAGCCTTGTTGCTTCGCAAGAGACGGCTTGCACCTGTCACTCCTAGGCTTTCAAATACTGGCCAAGGCTCTTGCTGCCCCAATAGTGCCTTTTTTAGGCAAGGCTCAAAAGTCAAACCCACCTCCGTAAACAGTACAAATAAAAAACTGTTGAAGTGACACTCCTACCCCATGTGCAAAATGGGAAAAAGGGGTTGAGGATGGATGGATAAATGGAGTATAGCCTTACTTTTTTAAACTTTTTTGATAATTTCTTGCAAATTTGATCATATTTTTCTGCAGCAATAAATGATGAATATTTATTTATTTATTTACATTTATTTACCAGGAAAGTCCAACTGACCCATGCGGTGTTAAGAGGTTCCTTTTTACTGTCTGTTATTAGTAAATCCAATGAAACATGAAAGCAGTTTAAAGCAAGACATGTATTGTTCAGAATAGAGTGGCAGCTTGATTGAGATTACATAAAACTATGTCTAACATAATCTAACTAACATGGTAGAAATACAGACTTTAAGTACATGCAAAACAAAATATTCAGGAAAATTCCTTCCAGTCATAATTTACATACTTAATTGACGTCAGAAAATAGCACAATAATTATACAGGATCTGTCAGTGCTGTTGCATTTTTGCATTTTCGCATACACTGTTTTGCTCTTCTATGAATTCATCCATGCAGTACCTTTTTCTTCATACAAACAAGGCTGTATTCATTATTGAAAATGTAAAAATGAGGGCAGACTGTCTTAACAGCTTTTCTTAGACTAGCAATATTCCATAATACTCCTTTCTTTCTTGACAAAACACTACTATGAGCTTTATTCAAAGTGGAAACATATAGTTGCTGTATTCGTGCTTCACAGTTCTGGCTTGCAATAAAGGAATTCAATTGATATTTTTTCTGACACGTTAGGACTCTTCCCTTTAACATGCAGGACCCTTTTCAGCAGAGGCCCTTCTAGAAAAGGTCCAGTACAATATACAACCAAATAATTCATAGTCCAGAAACACTTATAGGCATTTGAAAAAACAAATTTCAGCTCAAAACAATGTAAACACTGTCAGTTTCTACAGCATACAGTACAAAGCAAAACTAATTCACCTATGTAGAGGTGACAAAAGATCCATTAGTATTAATATGATTTATTGGCTGAGGAGAATATTCACAATATATATTTTATTTTGCTTACCAGGAAAATCCATCTGGATTTAGCAAAACCTCTTTTCAACGTGGGGGTATTATTTACAATTAACAAGATTACTCCTGGTATGATTGTATATATAACAGTATGGAGGTATTTACCGACTGCATATATTTAATGGAAATGGTAACAGTTGATCTGCTGTGGCGACCCCTAATAGGAGCAGCTGAAAGAAGAAGAAGATATACTTAAACAGTGTCTGTACATTTACGAAGCACACAACATATGTGCAAAAGCAAATATCTTGTATACATGGAAGTTATTTGATTCTATAACTATTTTAGTGTAGAATTTTCCATTTTTTATGATGAAATAAGGAAAATATCATAAATTCAGAGAAATGGAAGTATTTATACCATCCATGTTTGGGAAAAAGAAGAGATGACTGACTTCTTTTGAGGCATCATTCCAGGTTAGTATTATTTCTGTGCAGTACAACATTTGAGGGATAGTAGGTATTATGATTTTATTATTCTGGAAATTTACACTCAGCCATGAGAAATTCAAGGAAAAATGTAGCTCAGTAAGGGTAAAACTGTATGTATAGGCAAGTGGTATCTTATTGACAGGATTATGCTTCAAACTCTTGGCAGCATAATTAGTGTAAGAGTGGGTCAGGGGGTAGCAGGTGAGAGCTTTGCATTTGGAAGGAACAGTAACAAAAAATGTAGGTAGTAGGAGAGTGAGGAGAGAATGTGTTGTAATATAGACAAGAAGAAAGGTAGTAATTGTTGAGTTATAGGAGGATGAGAGATATGAAAGGAGTGTAGGTAGCTATGCGAGAGTGAAAGTGACATTAAAATCGAGTTGGACACCATCTGAAATTGGGTGTAAGATAGCTTGACAGCTATATACACAGTCTGACTAGAGATGAGAGTAGTCTGCAGTGAAATATTAAGGAAAATTACAAAGCTATCCTTTGGGAATGCAGGAACAGACCCATTTATCCATCAAATGTAATTTTGTTTGAATGGGCTTACATCTTGGATTGATTTCAGTGATAAAGGGATGGGGCTGTAGGCTTTGGCAGCATTAGCTGAATACAGGAAGTCTCCTGCAGTAGTGTACACTTTGGTAATATTGAGAAGTGATCTATTTCTGACACGTTAAGCTCTGCTGGGGTAGTATGGCTGGATGGGAAGTTTTGGGTTTGAGAGGTCTGTGTACTGTTGTAAGTTAGGTGTGTGTTAAGTACTGTGGGAGTTCTAACCAGTTTAGCTGTTTGAGAACCAGACAGTGGTATCCTCTGTAGGGTACTTTGGTGGCAGATTTGGCTTTTTTAATGTAACATTGCTTCAGTTTGTTTAATAGTATGACTTGAAGGTTAGTGAAAAAATAAGGGCAGCATATGGGAGAGATGGCAGTAAGAAAGTGGTGGCTATGCATTTTCTGGCTATAACAGTAAGGTATACATTAGATCTGTATAGGGATCCAAGTTTTAATTAGTTCTATTGATAACTTGTGGTATGTGGAGGTCAGATTTTAGTCAGTCATCTATGATGACTCTTAGTAGTTTTGCCTGTTTTACCTGTTCAGTCATGGTGTTAGTAGAGGTGAGCATGAAGGAGGCCTTTTAGACTGACATTTGTTTGGGAATAAAGAATATTGGATTGTTTATTTTTTGGGGGGGTAGTAGGAGTTGTTTAACTATGATTCAGTAACGGAGAATGATTCTTATGTGATGTTTTGCAGTTTTTGTCATGATTTTAGCAGTGCGGTCCAGGGTACAGTTGTCTGCATATTGGACTATTGGGGCACATTTAGCAGCTGTGAGAATTGTTAATGAAGAGTAAGAAACATTGAATGGCTCCCTGTGAGACCCCTATATTTATGGGGAGGAAAGAGGAGAAGTCAGTTTACTATTTAATGGCTTGTGCCCTGTTTGATAAATAACTATGAAAGCAGTGTAGGGAGGGTTTAGCTAGATCTATGGAGGAGAGTTTTTTTGAAAAAGTTTCTTGTGGGACACAGTACCTAAAATTTTAGATTCAAGAAGAATACTTTAAGTTACCGTAATTTCTTTGTGGGTTGATGGTTGTAGTGACATTCAGTAGGTCAGTAGCAATGCTATGATGGGGTTTAAAACCCTGTTGTGTACAGGAGAGAAGTTGTTTTTTATGCAGGTAGTTCAGTATTTGTATATATATTTCTCCAGCACTTTTGATAAGGGAATAATATTTTCCTACAGTTTGAAAGGTCTGTGGATGCATTTCCATTATGCAAGGGTATGATGAATGTTTTTTTATTTTTACCCAGCTTGATGGGACAGTATTCTTAGTTAAGGATTTATTTATCAAAATTGAGATAGGATAGGTGTTTACGAGGCTAATTACCACAGGTGCCTTTTTAAGTTTAGTCATGTATCCCAACTGTTTTAGAGGTGAGAATTAAACCCTGTACCCTATGTCTGTGGGGTAAACATCTTAACCATTCGATTAGCCCTCAACCCTAAAGCAGTAGGCTGTCAGCCTATTAGAAGCCTAGTCAATAACCAGAGGTCAGAATTAGACCCTGTACTTGGAACTGTTAGGTAAAGATCTTAACCATTTTGCTAACTCCTCCACAAAAAAAAAAAAAATGAACATTACATTTTGTCCCTAAACTGCATCATCAAGGTGGGTTTCTAAATGTATTGACTTCTTACATTGGCTAGGAATTGAGCCCAAGTCAACGGCTTGGAAAGCAGCCATGCCCAGCACTATACCACCAATGAAAGGAGAGTGCTTGTACACTTGTTTTAAGATATTGCCCTTACACATTGCCTGGGGTATTGCTAGTGGGTTTTAGTTTGTTAAGGAGTTTTCTGATCATGACTGTGGGACCAGGATGAAGAGAAGAACGTACAAAGAAATTATTTGATTGAGGGGAGACTATGAGTGCTTGTTTTGATATGTCACCAGTCAAAGATATGACTGTGTTAATAAAAGGAGGGGGTAAATTGATTGGCAATGCTATCTTGGTTTGGTGTTTTGGGGTACGTTGTGAAGTTTGCCCTGGGTTTAACATTTTGTTAACTGATAACCAGATGAGCTTAGGGTTACAGCAATGCATATTTTGAAGTGTGCAGTAGAAAGTTTTCTCATTTTTGGTGAAGTGATGTGTAGCTTTGCTTCTTGACTGTCTTTAAGCTTGTAGATTCTTATCTGTTTTATTTTTAGACCACGTTTTCCAGGCTTTGCCTCTCTGTCCCTTATTTGTATTGATTCTGTGGATAACCATGCAGCTAGGACCGTTTTCACTCTGTTGGATGTAAGGGGAGCAAGCAATTCAAGAATGTTTAGTTAAACTGTATTGAATTGTGATAAAGCATGATCTAAAGTGAGTGCCCTGAATGATTCTTAGTTATACAGATTAAATGTGTTAATAAACACGTCTTTATGGAAGGTAGATACTTTTCTATCCATGACAAAGTGTTGGGTAGGTTACTGATTTGGTGTCTGATGGCATCGATTGGTTGCTTAGAATATCAGGCAGAGTACCACAGCAAGGGATTTTGTCAGGAGAGGATGTTAATATACAGTCTAGGGTAGACTGCCTGGCTTTGCCTTTGTGGTACAAAATGAGCGTCTGTGTTGGGAAAGTTTACTCTCAGGGAAGTCATGGTAACTGAAACCATGAATTGCCTGCCCAGAAAGTGAGTTGGTAAAAGGCTATTTTTCTGTTAGTGGAAATCCTGATGGCAAAAGACTTTGAACTGCAGAATCCAAGTACAGTTGTTAAAGACATTTATTTGGAGCATTGTTAATTAGAGGATGCATTTAAGACTGTCACCCCTGAAACTTGTGTTTGCACCCAAACTGAGTGTTGGCACTATACTGGTTGTACCTAGTTAGAGATGAGTTGGGTGAATTTATAGAACTAGATTTTGTTATTTGGCCTCTCAGAGTTTATTGTTTGCCAGTCAATATTAGGGTCACCTATTATGAAGGTTTCATATGAGATTTTAGCAGAGATCTAGCACAGGATGTCTTCAAGTATGGTAGTATTATTATCTGGGGTATGTACATACCTATGATGGCTATCTTTTTGTGACTATTTATTTTGAGAAGTGTTTTCAGAATTAGAGAAAGCTGAAATGCTTTGAGAGAAGAGAGAATTCAGCATTATGTTTGTACGGGATTGCCACCCTACCAGCTTTTTGTCTAAGCCTATCTAATCTTATAATATTGTATTGTGTTGGTAATATTTCCTCATTTTTTGTATCATGGTACAGCCAAGTTTCAGTGATTAAACTGGAGATTGAGTATCCATGTGGCCATGTAGTTCTGAGAGCTTATTGTCAATACTTTGCAAAAATATTTTTGTATGTTTTTATCATTTTTCAGCTCACTGTTTCTTGTTATATAGTTTATGATAAACTGTGAGCTGAAAGACAGTGCTTCATGTTTGCGTAGGTAAATCCCTTTATACAGTTATCGTCAATTCAGCATAAATTGATCAATTCCTGCTTTCCTTAAACCTCACTCCTCCTCCAAAACATTATTCTGCATGTGTTGTTCCCACTATTTCTATTTTTTCTAGGTAATTTGCTCCTACCCTTTTATAAAGTTACGCATCCAGTTCTTTTATCCCCATTACACTATTCACTACATCAAATACTGTCGGGTTGGACTTCGATTTCCATTTTCTAATAATTGCTTGTTTGGCAGCCACCAGAATCAAACTTAACAAGGCCTTTCGATGTGTAGGCAGTTCAGACCATGTATCCCAGCTCAAAAAAATTATTTTCTTAGTTGCACCCATTTGCTCACCCGATATTTCTGAAAGAATACTCTTTAGGGAATTTTTAAAATCTGCCAACTCATTACACTCAGAAAACACATCTTACCTCTTTCTTTCCCCATCGCACATCCAACATTTGCCATCTACTTGAGGAAAAATTATTTGGAATCTGCTTGGGGTATAAAAATACACTTCCAAGTAAAAATCCTACATATTCTAGACTTTGTTGCATATTTGGGAGCCATATATATGTCTTTCCATTGTTTCTTTGTGAATAGCTTATCCAATCTCTCTTCCCAATCTTTTATAACCTCCTCTGATTGATTCATATAGTTATTGTTCAACATTTTAGATGCCTTACTATTTATCTTTTTTAGCAGCAGCTTCTGTTCTATATTTAACTAAAACCTCTACCAGAATAGATATTTCATTTGGGATTCCCATATCTCTTTCTCTTTGCCTGTACTCTGATATCAATCCCTGATAGATAAGTCCATCTCCAGTCTGCAGTTCAAATGTCTTCTTGGCCTCTTTTCATTCTATTACCTTTCCCTCTGTAGTTATTTGATTCCAATACATTAGTTCCTTTCCCAGTGTTCTCCAGTAAATTCCAGCCCTCCTCTTGTCTATTCTCTGTACCCCTAAATGGAGTCATCTCTATCAGCAAAATCACCGTTCTAAATTCTTGTGTTGGCTTAGTTCTTAGAATACTTTTTGCTACTTTATGAATATAATATTCTATATGGCCGCAGTTATTCTCCTTAAGGATCTTCATCCATAATCCTACTCTCTCCTTATTTCTTGAATTTTCCCCTGCTTTATCATCATCCCATTCCACTTTGAATTATAGCTTTCTGCTTCTATTATGTATATAAGCCTTAACTGTGTAGCTAGTTAATCCTAAACCACCTTGTTCTATTGGCAAGATCAACTTATCCCACTTGACCCTTGCCCTCTTCCCCTCTCAGATAAAACCCTTCAACTCTTTATTAATTACTGCCCACAACTTCTACACTGATTATTAAAAATATGCCTGATTTGTATATAAAACTAAAGGGACTAAGAACATATTTCTCTACTCTTGCCTTGCTATCCATATCCATAAACAAGAGCTTCCAGTTTCTCAGTTTTTACATTATCTTTTGTTTAGTCTTTTCCCACACATCCCTAGTTGCTATAACATAATCTCTTTTAACCCATACTCTTAAATATTTTATTTTATCTTGTCCCCAGAAATATGGGTATTGCTGAACCCATTCATGTGTGTTCACAGTTTGCAACAATAGTCATTGTTTTGAATTCATTAGTTTTATATCCCCAAAAGAACTGAAACTGTCTCAGAATATTCCACAACACAGAGATGTCATTTTCAGGTTTTATCAGGTTCAAAATAATATTGCTGCAAATAAAGCCAACTTTTCATTGATTACCATACCAATTATATCCTTGAATTTCCTGGTCCTTTATTTTCTTTGCCAATAACTCTAAACATAGCACAAATAACAAAGGAGAAAGAGGACACCCCCACCTGGTTCCTTTGTTCAGGTACAACTTAGAGTGGATCCCTCACATATCCTCCTAATTAGCCTTATTATTATAATACGGAATACAAACACTTTCATTGTCCTACTCATAAAAAACCCAACCTACTCTGTTGAATGTTTTCTCTGCATAAAGACCCACCAACAACAGCAGTATTTTCTTATATTCTGTTTTTCTTTGATCATTATTGTTTTATTAATTTAGTCAAATGTTTGTTTCCCTCCACAAAACCACATTGGTCCATATCTATCAATGCTGGCAACATTGTTGTCTTTCTTTTACCTATTATAGACATAAACACAATATAATCATGATTTATAATTGAAATGGGCTTATATGAATCTTAGTCTGATGGGTCTTTACTGTCTAGTTGTTACAGCCACCATAGCTTTCTTCCAGGATGTTGATGCTTCCCCTTCTTTTAAACTACTGTTAAAGAAGACCTTCCAGATCTTTATCACTTTCTTCATTCCCAGCTTCCAAACTTCCATGGGAATACCATCTATTCCTGGAGACTTTCCTGTGTATTGATTATATGTCACCATTTTTATATCATCTCCTGTTATCCTGTTAATTGTTGTGCCTCATCTACCTCTAACCTTGGCTACCTAAGTCTTCCATAAATATTTCCATTTGTGCTTTTTCTTGATTTCCACATTCCTTTGCTTTAATCAAATTTTCATAAAATCTTCAAAATATCACTAATAACTCTACAGGATCTCTGGTTCTGTTTCTTGTTATAAGCTCCCTAAGTTTGGCAACGACCTTTCTACTTTCTGTTGCTCAAGTCACAGTTTTGTTCTCTGGAGTTATTATAAAAAAACAGTTGCTTTACAGCAGTTTTCTAAGCTCATTCATATTATCCAGATACTCCCTTATTTTCTCTTTAACAATTTGCAATTGTGCCTTTTCTTCTTCTGTGACATCCCTCTTATTCTGCAATACTTTAACCTTTGTCAGCCCTTCTAACATTTTTTTCTTAGCCAGATCTCTTTTCTTTTATTTCTATCCTATTTTTAAGCTCCACTTTCATTTTTCCCCACTCATTAGCTATAATGTCTGAAAACATTGTATTTTCCACAGTAACTGTCAAATAATTTCCACTACCCATTCATTAAATTCTTCTCTTTTTAACAGGTAGGTGGGGAAGTGCTGGTGTCTCATTTTTACTTCACTATCCTGCATGTTTACCTTATTTTTTATTGGTGCATGATTTGAAATAGTTAATGGATATGTGTTGAAACTTTCAATTAAATGCACGTTTCTGTGAAATATAATTTCTGTCTAATCTAGCCCAGTTGTTGTAGATTATCTCCAGGTTCCTACTACTGAGTTCATGTATTTCATACCAGATATTTTCATAAATTTCTTCAGAAATCTACCCTCTTTTTGTTATACTTTGCCTGCTAGGTCATACAGACACATTCTTATTGTTCCAAATCAAGGTCCAGTGTCTCACTTATATATAGTATTTCCTGCTGAAAGCTGATTATTTCTCCCACATTTTTCTTAAGCTCCATAATAGCAGTTTTAGGTGGAATATAAATACATGCCAGCATAATCCTCCTCCCTTGACAGTAGCCCCTTACTGCCACAAATCTGTCATTATTATATTTTCCCTCTTCCATCACTATTGCAGCTCCTCTAGCAATTAGTATAAGTACTCTCACTTTTCTTTGTACTTCTGTTGAGTATCCATCTTGGAATCCTTTCTTTATCAAATTTACATGCTCACTTCTTTCTAAATGTTTCTCTCGTAAAATTGCTATTTGCATTCTGATTTCTTAGTACAATTTAATACCCTTACCTTTTTGTCTATACCTGTGAGGTCATTAACATTCTAAAATAATATGGATAGAGTAGCCATTATGATAAGACATTATTAATCTCATCTATTATATATGGCAGCTTTTTAAAATGTCTTTGTCCAACTTTTATGTTACACGCACTGACTAATATTTGACAGGCTGATCTTTTATACATTTGTTTCTTGTCATCTCCATTTGAATGTATGTCACATTTTACAAGATTTTTTGTTTTAATGAGAACCTTCCAAAAAAAAAAAAAGAACCCTTCCATAACCGATTAACTTTAAATGAACACACAAAACTATGTACATCTTCATGAAGTTTAACCGCCCAAAGAACAATTCTTCCAAATCAGCAGCTGCATCCACTGGCATTACCAAACCTAAAATTAAGGTTATCCATGCTAAGGTTCATTGTTACAGGCTGTGCTCCTACTTACACTAATTGCTGTCTGTTCTTGTCTTATCTTTATTTCCCTCTCAGATGTGAAAAATAGCTTGTATGCTTTCAGTAAACATTAACATTTAGACTTGAGAAAAAAAGTGCACTGGCTGTCTTAAAAAAAAAGCTAAATTAGACACTGTTTTAGTAACTGCATCAAAATATTTAGGTACCAGGAAAGCTGCCATCTCTTATTCACTTCCAATAATTTCAAACTTTATTTGCCCTTTAATTTTATGTTTCCCTCAGCAATGCACAGCCTTGAGATTTACTGCCTGCATCTGTAGTCAGTGTGTCTCCATGGAAACACAGGAACAGAATATACATCTGCCCTCAGCTACAGATGTCTCAACTCACTCTGAACGTTAGTGTTCTCTTATTTTTAAAGCAAACAGAGAACTTATTTTTGAATTAAGCCAAGGGGGTTTATCCAGACATTTGCCTATGCAAAAGTAAGAGGAAACATCTCAGTTTTACATATATTAGAATCAGTGCACTTTTACACCCCATTCCTCACATTAACAGGCTAAAATTACAGCATATTAACTTAAACATGCTTTTTAGATACCCCTGATGACATACTGCACAAATCTGGTTTACTATATAATGTGCAATTTATACCATGAAATGTTTTATGCATATACTGTTAAGAACGCAAATTGTTTTACTTACAATTACTTTTTTTTTACTGTCCTTCTAAACATTATTGACATGAAATGGGGTATATGCTATTCTTTCCACACAAGTTTAACAAAGTCAACAAAAGTTCAGTCTTTCTTATCCACTTTTTCTTGTAAAGCCATATTTCACAAATGCGACTGATGCTTTACAGTCTCACATTTATTAACTAATTTCATTGTTGCTGGTTTTCTTACTGTGCTTACCCATCTCCCAACTCCAACCTCTAGTTCAAGTCCAAGGTAATCCTGATTCTTCTGGTCAATTCATGTGCTTTTTTCTGTCTATCAAGCATTTTCATTTGGAACATTGGAAAAGGCTTCACTGGCAAAGTCTCTGTATGAGCTTTATTATCAGAAGAATAAGAAGCAGAGTCCCCTTCTGTTTGATGGCTCACTTTTTAATTGGGCAGACTTTTGTATTTCCTCCTTAGCCTATCCTGCATTAAAAAAATACATTTGATCCTCCATGAAAAATATTCTGAAGATAGCTGGATACAACATCTTGAATCTCACACCTGCCTCGACATTTCCTGATTAATTTTTCCTGATTAATTTTCTTCTAATTTGCTTCTCTTCTGCCTGCCATACAGTGAATAATCATTTTCCACAAATGCTTTATTGTCTTAAAATTTTAATACTTTGCTTGTCTGCCACAGTTTTACCAGGATCAACATTTTCTGCTGGTAAGAATGCATTTTTACTTATTTATTTATTTGATATTTGTTAACCGGGTTAGTCCAACTGGGCAAGAAGCCCTTTTTCAGCGAAGGCCCGAGGAGAAAAGCTCCAGCATGTACAAAAAATCAATACAAAATACAATAGAGAATGCAATAAACTTTACAATAACAAAACAGTCAGAGAATAAAATTATTTGCAATCAAATAGCATATTAGAATTAACACTGGTAACATTCAAGGTTGAGAGTAAAGTATACAAGGACCATATGTATGTAGTAGTAACTCAAAGTAAAGAGAGATCCCAGGAAGAAGTGGGGGGAAGCAGAGAAAGTAGTTCAGATTGGAGCGGGGCAAGGGCAGGACCAAGAATTAAGCAGATTGTCTTTTAGAAGTTTATTTAAGCTATAAGTGTTAGTGATAGTTTTTAAGCACAGGGGAAGTTTATTCCAAACATTGCTGACTGAGTAGTTGTATAGAAGTTTACCTTTGTTTTTATTAGGCTTGTAAATTTCTAAGAGGTGCTGCTCAGTGCTATGGAGAGTCCATTTTGGTGTGTAGGGAGAGATGAGGGTAGAGAGACCAAGACAGAAGGAGGGTTTACTTAAGACAGCGTGAGTGAGGTGGAGCTGAGGAAGGAGGAGTTGTTGCTGAAATTCAAGCCACTGTTCTTTAATGCTGTGCAGCGGTGGGAGTGTTAGGGAAGATTGGCAGCAAATCTAGCAATTTTATTGTAAGTGGTTTCAAGTTTAGCTGATAGATTGGATTGTGTGTTAGTGAAGATAAGTGCAGCATATAATTGGGTGGACAGTAGAAATGCTTGATCCAGAGAATGCTTAGCATCATTAGTGAGGTATTTTTTGTGCGTATCTAACAACCCTAGTTTTTGGGGGTCTGTATCAGATAATCGAAGTTTCAGAACTTCGAACACCATATGGTCAACCCCATATAATCAAAGTACTGAAACCTCAAAAATCTGATAAAAAATAGAAAAAAGAAAAAGACAAAAGTAACTGCTTTAAGCAGGGAGGCAAGCTCCCCTGCACCCTTTTATCAATCTTTTCTTTTTTGTTTTTTTCTTTTTTGACTTGTTCGATGTTTTACAACTTTGATCACTAGTGTTCGATGTCTAGTGATTCAAAGTTGTAAAACTTCGACAATTTAATACAGACCCAGATTTTGATGGGTCCTTTTGATAGCCTGTTGAATGTGGGTATCAAATTTTAGTTGGTCATCGATAATTACTCCAAGCAATTTTATATGAGGTTCGACGAAGATAATTGTGTTATTAAGAGATGTGACAATGAAGGTGTTTTTGTGTTGTTCTTGGCAGGTTTTGGCTGCTTTCTCATGGCCAGGTTTGGAGCATACGCACTATGTGTCATCTCAGTTAACAAATCTTGCTTTGTAATACCATTTCAGTTTCTTATTTGCACTTTCATAAAGTTAATACTGTTTCAGGAATCTTCTTATCCCAACGCCTATAGTAAAGGTTCCATTCATGAGAATTGCTATGGATATTGTGGGTCATTAGTTACATCCAGCAATGGATATCAATGTATATTGGTAGTTCTAGATTACTCCACCAGGTTTCCCAAGATAATCTCTCTCAGAAAAGCTAATTCCAAAGCATCTGTGAAGGAACTAGTGTTGCCATTTTCCCAGGTAGGGATACAGAAACAGATCATAACAGACCAATGCCACCTTTTATGACCAAGATTATGAGCACCTCTGCCAAAGTTTCAGGTGAAACAGCTGTGAACATCAATTTATCACCCCTAAATGGACCTTGAAATCTATACTGAGAATGGTCAAGGAAAAATATGGCAGAAACTGGGACCCATTGAATAAAACTGGTAATGTCCATCGTGCAAGAGAACACGCAGAGGGAGCAAGTTGGCTGACAAGGAGTGTGAAACATAAATGCCCAGAATAGGGAGTTTCAATTAGGAGTCCAAGTTTTAGTCCTGGTCCCTAACTGAAAACAAGTTCCTGACCAAGATGCTGGGACCTTTTGACGTAACTGAGTGAATACATGAGCTGAAATACAACACAAAAAAACACAGTGAGATGTACCAAACAAATCTACCATATAAATGTCTTAAATCCCTGGATCAATAAAATTAGAGACTCCACAGCCACAGCAGAAACAGTTTATTGCAGAACCACAATTAAAATCCAAATTGTATCCACATAAACCAAAATGTACAATGGTTAAGCGCTTTCACCCTGAACACTCCTAGGCTTCTTCAGAACAGTTTAAAACTTAAAAAGTCCATCCTTTTGTATAACCAGCAGCTTTATGTCATCCAATAAGCAGCAATTGCTGGTCTAACCACCTTCCCATATTTAAAGCTAGCCCTCCATAAAATCCCTGGGTACAAAAATTGAGTCAATCATGAAATCTTAACACATAACTTTTGTCTTGCACAATTAAACTAGCAACATGAATAAACAATAATATACATAAGTCACTAATCTAAAAAATAAAAACATGTGTATATAAATGCTAATATGTACAATTCAAAAGGACCTTCATACTTTGGCAGCCCTCAATCTAAGAACACTGTTAATACTGATGTGGTCATTTAATCCCGGGGGCTACCCAGCATCTATTTTAATCTGCCAGAATAACTCTCTGTGCTCTAACCTGGCCTCCCAACCCCCCCCCCCCCCAGGATCATTTACCACTTGCTACACCAGAAAAAAATTTAACTTAATATTCCTGCACATCTTAGAGTGTTGGTTTCCTTTTCCTTAACAATGACATGTACATGTTCATACACCCTCCTTCTCAAACACCTTTCAGTCTTCCCAATGTAAAAACTCCAGCATGTTTCACACACCACTAAATATACCATGCCAACTGTAAAACAGTTATAATGTCCAGAGGCTTTCATAACATAATTCCTGACTAGTAAATAAATTTCTTGCTTGTCCATCATATAGCTACATTGGTTACATGACCTGCACTTAAATGTGCCTAACCTTCTATTGTTTGCCAAATTACTGCCCTTGTCCCCTCTTTCAAACAATTCTTTTAAATTCATGTCCCTTCTTATAAATTTGGGCATTCCTGGAATGAAACTTTTTGTTTCTTAATTAACCGTCAGTATCCCCCAATATTTCTTAATAATACTCTCCACTTCTGTTGATACTGCCAAGTACGTATGTAGAAATGCAGCATTGAAATGTTCCTCAATTTTGTCCTTGTTAACTACTACTGCCTTACCTGTACCCAACAGGGGCTATACTTAACATCCCAGTTATTGATCACCTCCTTGACCAAACCATCAGTAAGTGGACCTGGTAATTTCTCTGAGCAAAAAGTTCTCTAATAAATTCCACTTCCTTAAGAAACACTAGGGTGTCACAACACATTTGTGAGGCTCTAATTAATTGCCCCTTTACTATCCCCTTCTTCTGAGAAGGGGTGGCCACTATCATAGTGTAAATAAAAATTTGAAAACATATTTCCGAAATATTCTAGATTGGAAACAACTGTTCGTAAAATCCTTATACAAGGTCACATCTAAATAATCAATGGTTCATAAAGATGATGTGTGGGTAAATCTTAAAAAATCAGTAGTGTTATTAATGTAGCTCAGGAATTCCATAAGTTTTATCACCTGGACCCTGCCAAAAAAGGCATATATTATCCAGGTTCCGGGTGTAGAAGGTGATGTAACTAAACCAGTCTGTTGAAAATAAATTTTCTTTCCCAATAATATAGTACACAGTTGGCATACAGGCGGGCACATGCAGCGCCCATAGCAACACCCTGTTCCTGTCTATAGTACTGTCCTTTAAAGTGCATAAAGTTGTTCCTTAGAATAATATCCATGCATTCCAAAATCAGATTTACATAATCAGCTTTCAAATATTTCACTTCCAACAACTCTTCGTGAAACCATGTTCCGGGTGAAAGCGCTTAACCATTGTACCATTTTGGTTTATGTGGATACAATTTGGATTTTAATTGTGGTTCTGCAGTAAACTGTTTCTGCCGTGACTGTGGATTCTCTAATTTTATTGTTCTTGGAGCTTTTGCATTGTTGTTAAATCCCTGGATGGCGATACAAATAAGATTGGTAAATATGGTATCTAAATTTGGGGGCTGTCAGTATTCATACCCAAACTGATAGGTAAAAACACTGTTTAAAAAATGCAGAAATGAAAGGTTCAAGAGTTCCTGTGAAGGAACAAAGATATCTTTTCTGAATTGCCTAAAAGGACAACTCTTATTAAACACCCACAGAAATAGTCCTAGAAAAAAGGTTAATCTAAGACTCTGTAGAGAACCCAAAAGACAGCAAAAAGCAGCCTGAAAGGAGATGCAAAAATGTTGAAGTTAGGAGACATTGAAGTGTCAGCCAGAAGTTGGAATTGCCCAAGTGTACTAGTCCTAAAAACAGATTCTGCTATCCAATTTTGCAACGACTTTAGGAAATTCAACAGTGTCTCTAAGTTTGACAGCTACCCTACACCCTGGATAGATGGTCTGACATAGCGGCTAGGGAAGACTAAATTTCTAACTATGCTGGATTTGATGAATAGTTACTGGAAGATCCCCTTCACAAATGAGGCTAAGGAGAAACCTGCATTTTCAAGAGTAGATCGACTATTTCAGCACACTGTCCTCTCCTTTGGTTTAAATGGGGCATCAGCCACATTCCAGAAATTACTGGATAAGGTACTGAAGTCTCACCATTCCTGTGCTGCCCTCATTTTGGATCATGTGCTCGTACGTTCATAGGATGATACTAGGCTATTGGCCCATAGCCCCTTATAAGCCTAGCCAAGAATTTCACCCATGTTCCCTCTAAGTCACCACCTGTTTCCCTTGTCCAGCAGGGACACAGGTGGGATCCCAAAGATATATTTTCTGTTTCCCATCCAGTCGTCCAGGTTCTTCTTAAAGAGGGCTAGAGAGGTACTCTGCTTGACATGGAGAGAGAGTGTATTCCACAGATGGGGGAGTCTTTGGGACACAAATCTATCCCGCCAACAAGTTCTATTAATGTCACAGACCAGGTTAAGGCTTTGCGTGCGGGTTGCATGAGTGGAGTTTGTCTTACAGATATGCAGCAACTCCATCAAGGCTGGGTCTGAAATGGCCTTGTATGCCAGACACAGGTCACCTCTGAGCAGTCTGTATGAGACTGAGTATAGGGACAGGGCTTTTAGCCTATCTGTATAGCTTAGGTGTTTGAGACCCTGGATTTTCCTGATCAGGAACCTCTGTGGTCTATCCAACTGCTGCATGTGCTTGGCAAGGTACATGCTGAAGGGGGCATTTTACTCAATAATCGGTCTGATAAGGGAGGAGTACAGTGATGTTATGACCTCCTTGTTCCTGGATGAAATACCCTTATTTATGAGCCATGTAGAAAGCCTTCCGCACAACAGAGGCAACATGGTGGTCAAAAGTCAGGTTGCTATCAACCTGGATGCCCAAGTCCATCACGACTAATTGAATTCTTAGTACATTGTTATTAATGTGATAATTAGTAGGGATGACATTTTCCCCAAAGGGGATAATGATGCATTTCTTGCATTCAGTTTGAGGCCATGCTTCTGGCACCAGTCATTAGTTTGGGTAAGGCCCTCTTGGAGGATGTTCGCATCACTAGGGGAATTTAAGACAGTGCCCACCTTGCAATCATCTGCAAACTTGGTCAGCCATAGACCACTGGTTTTGGCTTGCACCTCAGAAAAGTATATCCTAAACAGTAGAGGCCCCAAGACTGATCCTTGGGGTACACTGCTCCTTAAGGGTCTACTACTAGAGGTGGCTTCCCCTACTTTGACTGAGTGGGTTCCATCAGTGAGTCAGTTAGCTACCCATCTGGTAACACATGGGTTGATGCCTAGCTGGGAGAGTTTATCTATTATGCTGAGTGGGGAATAGTGTGAAAGGCTTTGGCTAGGTCAAGGTAGGCGGTGTGCACCATCTTCCCCTCGTCCATGGCTTTGGTGATTGTTTCAAAGAAGTTGACCAAGTTTAACAGGCATGATCTCCCTTTGACAAAACCAAACTGTGTGGGGTCAAGTGTTTGGAGGTTGCCAATGTCCTTGTTTATAAGGTCCATGTTAATGTGTTCCATGCTCTTGCAGACCAGGCTAGTTAGGCTGATGGGCCTATAATTGCCTGGGTCAGTGGACACTCCACCTTTGTGTAGAGAGATGACAGTGGCTGTCCTCCATTCAGTTGGGGTGGTGCCAGTGCTCAGGCTTTGGTTGAATAGCATGTCTAATGGAAATGAGAGCTCATGCCTGAGTTCATGTAGGATACAGCCAGGGATGTTATCGGGTCCCATGGAGACTATATTTTTTGCTTTTGAGACAGCATTAAAGACCTGCTCACTGGTAATGAGGGGAGGGGTGAAGTTTTCACTGAACCTGTCTGCCAGCAGGTTGGCTATATCCATGGTGTTTGTGCATGTAGTGTTATGACCACCAGTTCAGAGTACACTTGGTTGTTGCCTTTGAGAGTGCAGACATATGTGAAGAAAGCTTTGTGATTGTCCTTGGTGGATGTGGCCAATTTTGGACTCAAAGTTAGCCGTAGAAAATTTCACCAGTGACCTTATTTGCTTGTTCAAACAAAGGAGAGATTGCTTCCAACTTGCACCTGCTCCTTCTTGGCCCTGGACAGCAAATCTTTCCTTCTATTGTAGAGTTTTTTTTTATTGCTGCTGTCCACCAGACAAGTTTACTCTTCCTTGAGGAAGATGATTTGGTCCTGTCAGGTATTGCTGAGTCCATAGAGCTATGTAGGTGCTCATATAGTTTTTTGGTGTAGCCTTGGAAATTAGTGCTAGTTCCAACTGAAGGGACAGTGGCTGTGAAGCTGCTTATACCTGCTCTGAGGAGACTGTAGTCAGCTTTGGAAAAGTTTTTTCGTTTGACCCTGACAAGGGTGGGATCAGGGGAGATGGTGACTTCAAAAGTGATCGCTTTATGGTCGGATCTTACCAAGGAGGATGACACTGTAGGAGTGCTACAGTGGCTACTCATATTGGTTAGGACCAGGTCCAGGATATTTTCACCTCTCGTAGGGGTGTTGACCAGCTGATCCAATGCACTGGCATTGACGAAGTCGAGGAATCTCTGTGCATGTTTGGGCTAGAATAGGTCTTCCACTCTGTGGTTGGGTAGTTAAGGTCACTCAGGATCAGGGTAGAGGGTTGAATCTTAATGGATTCAAGTAAGTCCAGATAAGTGGAGTGGGCGTCCTGAGTCATGGTGAGGGTCTGTAGCTAGCTATGATTTGAATAAATGTTTTGTCAACAGTTAACTGCACTATGTGTGTCATGCCATTTGACCAGCCTGGAGGTGTGTATGTCTTTGATAAATATTGAAACTCTACCTCCTTTGGCTTTGTAGCCCTCCATTTGGGGTCTGAAAGTCTGGTACGATGAGTAACTTGGTTAGGTTGGGGTGCTCTCCACAGCTTTGAACCAGGTTTCAGTGACTGCACAAATGTCAGCATCCTCCAGGGCAAGGAATGCTTGCAGTGAGTACAGTTTCATGCTAAGACTCCTAGCGTTTAGCAACATGACCATTAAATTTCGTTTATAAGAATTTTTCATGTTGGTAATTTTGTGCTCATGACTTTGTCTAAAAAGGCACTATGAGGGAGGCAAGAACCTTTGCCAGAAGCCTAAAGCCCAGGGGAGACAGATGAAGGCCATCTCTGGCAAAGCATCATGGTCTGTTAATCATGTCCACCCAGGCTGTCAGGTATTTGGTCAGATCTGCTTAGCACGGTTTACATCTTCAAAAGGAACCTTGTACCTAGTACCAACCTATGAACCTATGGAATGACACCAGAAACTAAGCCAGCTGATAGGTCAATCATTTTCTGTTTGTATTGAGGTATCATTCTGTGTGATGGTAGGATGCTGCTTAATGCTAGGGACATACCTGCCTGGGGCACATATTCAGAGAGCTCAATCATGTCTCTCTTCATATAGTCCAGAGAGGTATGTCTCAAGTCATTCACACCAACATAGACTATGACAGAGTCATAACAGCACCTGTTGTTAAGAGACTTGAGTGCATGCGTGATATGGCAGATTCTAGCACCTGACAAGCAACTTACTGTGACTTTCTCCTTATCTAGTCTGGTGAAGGGCACATCTATGTGTCTCAGGATAGAGTCTCCTATGACTAGTATGTTGGGTTTGTGGTTGGGCCTTACAGGCTGTGAGACAAAGACGTGTGTATTATGTGTGATGCTTGGTGCTGTGGGTAGTGATGTGTGTGTGTGTTTTTGCTTCAGAGGTCTCTTTTGTTTACGTATGTTTTTGAGAACCCCCGCATATGTAGGAGTGTGTTGTACAGAAGACAGATTCAAATATTTTCAAAGTCCAAAAGATATTAGATTCAATAAATTCAATTCAATAGATTCAATAAATCAAGATATGCTTACTGTTAATACTCTAAAATGCAAGATAGGAATGACCAAGATAAAATACCTTGGTTATACAATGGAGAGGGATGATCAAACCCCAATAAGAAAATATAGAGGATGTGAATGAATGCCCATTCCAGAAATTTTCTAGGTTGTGTTGGCTACTATAAAAAAATCCATCCCCTAGTTTGCTTTCATACCACACTCCTTCACAAACCTAGTCAAAGGGAAGCTGCCTGAACAGGTAGGGTAGACATCAGAAGCTAAAAAAATATTCTCAAAAACTTAAACAGTGTGTCTGTGCTGAACCAGTTCTGGTATAACCTGACTTTTTCAAATTGATTATACAGCTGCTTCAGAGAGTGGGTTAGTTGCAGTACTAACCTAGAAAAATAGGAAACAAAGAACTGTCTAAGCAATAAAATGAATAAAGTTGAGGCTAGACAACCCATTATAGATAGTGAATGCCTGTCTATTAATTGGGTATTAGTCACAGATCATGTTCCCAAACAGTGACTTCACCAGCAGAAGGAAGACAATGTCAAGCTGTGCAGGTGGGCTGTGGTACTTCAGCTGTTCTATTTTTACATCTAACACCATGCTGTTAATTCCTACATTGTGGATGATCTGTCTTGGGCCCTTAGTCCTTTCAGTGGTTTTGAAACCAGTGCTTTCAAAATGAGGAAGATCATTTGTAGTGTAAATAGGCATAAACAGAAAGTTTTAGAAAGCCAGCACAGGAATGGGAAATAAACATAGTATCTAATGGGATATAAAACAGGGAATGCACAACTATCATGCAAATACTTATGGTGCCCTTAAAGTTAAATACCTGCAATCCAGGTAATAGAATACAACTGTACAAGTGTCTTTTTAAGGCCAGGATAGATTTGGTAATGCAGAAGTTGCTGCAGTGACAGTCTAAAGGAGTCTGGAGTACATTAATAAATGACATGGTAAATGAGGCTGAAGACAAGAGTTTGTGTTGGAAGTATACTGCCAGTGAAAGCCCTAATAACTAAGAGCCTGAATGACATGCCCTAAGAGTTTCTTGTAAAAGACATTAGGGGTAATTCAATAAAGCTTACATGGAGCTAATCTCTGTGTAAGCATAGTGGCGCAGCCCGAACACAGAGTTCTGAGACTGAGCAATCCAGGAAACAAGGCTGGGGCGTGCACGAGCCTCCCAGCACTATTCAGCCACAGAGGCAATGGCATAATGCAAATCGCCTCATTTGCTGGTGAAAAACATGCAAATGAGGTGAATTTGCGATCCAGGAAGCAGACAGGTATCCATGTAGGCGCCATGTCTGCAGCAGAAATGTACGCGGTTAGTAACTGTGTACTAGACTGCAAAAATAAAAATGGTGCCATGACAACTAAAAGTAAAGAATGTATTATGCACATTAGGCATGCCAATGGCCAAAACTAGGGCCATTAGCATGAAAAAGTGTTGCAAAATGTTTAAAATAAAAAGCTTTTTTTTTGGCAGATATGGGCTGTTTAAGCGCAGCAGCACACAAACATACTTTCTTGCAAAAAATAATATAAAAACAGTAAAAATGCAATCTGAATGGTAAAATTACTTTTTACATTATACTGGCCAGCATGCAGACTCTCAAATAGTGACAGGTAACAGTGGTTGCTATGGACATAGGCTCTGGTGTAGTGGTGTAACTAGGGTATAAACAAGTAGGTGTATGCAAGTGAGCTAAGTTTATTGAATAGCAAAATGGGACACCATGTCCACAGGTACCTAATCGTGTAGGGGATATAATGTGGTAGTGTAGGGAGAAGAGGCTGCTGACATGAAAACGGGGTGTGTCATGTTTTTTGTAAGCACACTGGAGCTCAGTGGCTTCTGTTTGCTCTCAGCTAAGCACAGCTAAGCAAGGGGATGTGTCCGAGTCTGCTTAGCTGTACTTAGCTGGTTTAAGAAAAGCTAAGTGTGCTCATGTACAGGGAAGGGTCAGATCTGCTTAGCACTGTTTACATCTGAGTGGCAGGTTTGTGCAGCATGGCATGGGGCTTAAAAACACAGAAAAAAAGACGGAAACAACTTTACGAAAGGCAATCAACTATAAATGACTATTAATCCTGCTGGCACTCACACTGGCCCATTCAAACCCCTCAGTAATGCAGCTAACAGGTGGAATGTATTCATAGTTAGCCAATCACACAGGCTGCATCTGCAGCACACCAGTATAAAGTATGCAAACACCCTTCAATCTGATTTTTCCCACATACTCTGCACCATTGGAGTACACACTTGGGAATTTTAACTGAAAAAATGATAGGAGCTCCTGCTGCTTTGCTACATCTGTACATGCTACAGACTGAGGGTGGTGATGAGGATGATGCTGACAACCAGCCCAGACTGAGGAGGAGAAGAGTGTTCAGACCTAGGGTAACCTTTAAGGGGCTACATGAGCTGGAGATAGTAGAGCACTATAGTTTGGACAGGGACATACTACAGCAACTCAAAGACCTCTGCCACCCTCACCGCAGACCCAGAGCCAACAGAGGGGAACCCATCCCAGTGGAAAGAAAGGTATGTGTAGCCTTTAGAATACTAGCTACAGGTACTTTCCAAAGACCTAATGGGGACATTGTGGGGGTCTCAAAGGCATTCGCATCCAGGGTACTCCACCAGTTCCTGGATGTCATGCTAACACATGCCAGTGAGCACATTTATTTCCCCAGCACCCCTGAGGAAAGGACTAGCAATATGCATCTCTTCCACCGTGTAGCACACTACCCAAAGATACTGGGTGCCATAGACTACACTGATGTCCACATCAAAGCACCACCCGGTGAAGGGGGTAGCGGCTACGTCAACTGCATGGAGTATCATTCCATCAACTGCTAGGTCATGTGCAATGTCCAGGGTATTATCAACAATGTGTGTGCTGGCAGCCCTTGCAGTTATCACGACTCCCACATCTGGCACACCTCATAGCTGTACCAGGCATTTGCCAGGGGGGACATCCCATATGACCATCTAGTGGGGGATGCTGGCTACGCCCTGGAACCTTGGATGATGACACCCATCAGAAATGTACACACGACGTCCAGTAACCTAGAGGAAAGTATAAAGCAACTGCACATAGACCTGACTAAAATAAATTAAACACTGATGGAGTATATCAACTCAAACAATAAAAGAAATGAGAAAATGGAAGAAGCTTTAAATAGATTTATCACCTTATCTGAATAAGCGCAGAGGTTGGAGTGAAGAAAAGGCTTGCTGAATGTGAGACTGCACATGAATAGATGTTTCAAAAAACAACAGAATTAGAGGACAGAGTATGCAGGGAAAACCTGCTGTACCAGAGAAGCTGGAAGGAACAGACTGTATTAATTTTATGAAAGCATAAATAAGCAACTGAATTCATATTCCATGACATAAATTATTAACAGAAAGGGCATATTGTGTGTGTGTGCTCCATACCTGGCTATGAGAAAACAACCTAGACTTTTAATAGTAAAGATGCAATCTTACCAGTAGAAGGAGTTGATTCTGAGAAAACTGTGGCAGAAAGACAATGTACTAAAAGTGAGAGACAGCAGAGTGTTTGTGGAGAATGACTACTCACTGTATGCCAGGAATAACAGGAGTAAATTTATTCCATTATTCAGGGAATTTTGATAAGCAGGTTTGAGATTCAAACTGCTGTACCCAGCTATCTTCATAATATTTTTCCCCCGGAGGGACAAAATAAATTTTTGATGAAGTACATGCTAAAGAAAAAATACAAAAGTTTGTCCAACAAAAAGTGAGCTGTGAAACAGAAGGAATTCTGCTTATTCTTTTTTCTAGTAATAAAGACCACAGAGAGACTGTGCCAGTGAAACCTTTTCCAGTGTTTCAATGGAAAATGCTTGACAAAAGGAAACAAACAGAATAGTTGACTAGAAGAATAAAGAGTACATTGGAAATGAAGCATAGACAGGATTTGGGAGATGCAGATTAACAGGAATAGAAAAAGAGAATCTGGAAATATTGGACTTTCTTGGACTTTGTTAAATGTGTAGGGGGCACTAAAACATATGCCCTACTTCATGGTTGGAAAAATACTCAGTAGAGGGGAGGAGGAAGGAGAAAGTTAACCATAAGTAAAACATTTTTTTTGTTAATAGTACTATTTTAATGGTGCTTGATTTCCTTTGTATGTTATAAAGTAAGATTATCTCAGTTAATTTTAAGTGTAATGAGGATACTAATGCAAACAGGTGCTTCTGATTTTTCTTTTTTTTTCTTTCTCCCTTCTGTCTTTCTCCTTGTTCAGTTTTAAGAAATGTAGGCACTGCAATGTAACAAAAATCTGGTTAAAACAGCATGACAAAAGAAATATTAGTGTGCTTTTTCTCGTTTTTGCATAGGGGGATGAATGGCTTGGTTAAAGCCATTAGCTTAATCTAGTAATTTTAAGAGAAAGCAAGTAAATGAAAAAGAATACTGAATATTATAAGGCTCTTTTCTGGTAAACAAAGGCATGCTTGACAGTTTTGTGTATGGTTCTCGTCTCTAGCAGGCAATCTGATAAAGAAAAATGGCTTGGAGAAAATGTTTTATGAAAGCATTCAAGTATTTTCCCATCTGTGAGAGAGCTATAAAGATAAGACAAAAACGTCTATATCATGTTATCGAAATCTTACTACATCGAATCACTAAAGGTCAACCTCTAGTGATCGATGTAGGAAAACATCGAATAACGCTTAAAAAACAAAAAGCAAACAAAAATAAAAACTAACTAGCAAGCCCCCCTACACCCCCTACTTAAATAGTCCAACTCCGAGACCGCACTACATTGAGGTAAATGGAAATCTCCCCCTACGGAGATTTCCGTTTACCTGCAAGATGTTCTGCGCTTTCGATGTTGTGGTGCCGACAATATCAGCTTCGATATTGTTGGCTTTCCTTTCAACATCTTGAAGTAGACCCAAGACAAAACTAGACAGCTCTTAACAGAAACACAGGCTGTATAGGGTTACCACCTTTTCAAATGCATCTGCAGCACACCAGTATAAAGTATGCAAACACCCTTCAATCTGATTTTTCCCACATACTCTGCACCATTGGAGTACACACTTGGGAATTTTAACTGACAAAATTATAGGAGCTCCTGCTGCTTTGCTACATCTGTACATGCTACAGACTGAGGGTGGTGATGAGGATGATGCTGACAACCAGCCCAGACTGAGGAGGAGAAGAGTGTTCAGACCTAGGGTAACCTTTAAGGGGCTACATGAGCTGGAGATAGTAGAGCACTATAGTTTGGACAGGGACATACTACAGCAACTCAAAGACCTCTGCCACCTTCACCTCAGACCCAGAGCCAACAGAGGGGAACCCATCCCAGTGGAAAGAAAGGTATGTGTAGCCTTTAGAATACTAGCTACAGGTACTTTCCAAAGACCTAATGGGGACATTGTGGGGGTCTCAAAGGCATTCGCATCCAGGGTACTCCACCAGTTCCTGGATGTCATGCTAACACATGCCAGTGAGCACATTTATTTCCCCAGCACCCCTGAGGAAAGGACTAGCAATATGCATCTCTTCCACCGTGTAGCACACTACCCAAAGATACTGGGTGCCATAGACTACACTGATGTCCACATCAAAGCACCACCCGGTGAAGAGGGTAGCGGCTACGTCAACTGCATGGAGTATCATTCCATCAACTGCTAGGTCATGTGCAATGTCCAGGGTATTATCAACAATGTGTGTGCTGGCAGCCCTTGCAGTTATCACGACTCCCACATCTGGCACACCTCATAGCTGTACCAGGCATTTGCCAGGGGGGACATCCCATATGACCATCTAGTGGGGGATGCTGGCTACGCCCTGGAACCTTGGATGATGACACCCATCAGAAATGTACACACGACGTCCAGTAACCTAGAGGAAAGTATAAAGCAACTGCACATAGACCTGACTAAAATAAATTAAACACTGATGGAGTATATCAACTCAAACAATAAAAGAAATGAGAAAATGGAAGAAGCTTTAAATAGATTTATCACCTTATCTGAATAAGCGCAGAGGTTGGAGTGAAGAAAAGGCTTGCTGAATGTGAGACTGCACATGAATAGATGTTTCAAAAAACAACAGAATTAGAGGACAGAGTATGCAGGGAAAACCTGCTGTACCAGAGAAGCTGGAAGGAACAGACTGTATTAATTTTATGAAAGCATAAATAAGCAACTGAATTCATATTCCATGACATAAATTATTAACAGAAAGGGCATATTGTGTGTGTGCTCCAAACCTGGCTATGAGAAAACAACCTAGACTTTTAATAGTAAAGATGCAATCTTACCAGTAGAAGGAGTTGATTCTGAGAAAACTGTGGCAGAAAGACAATGTACTAAAAGTGAGAGACAGTAGAGTGTTTGTGGAGAATGACTACTCACTGTATGCCAGGAATAACAGGAGTAAATTTATTCCATTATTCAGGGAATTTTGATAAGCAGGTTTGAGATTCAAACTGCTGTACCCAGCTATCTTCATAATATTTTTCCCCGGAGGGACAAAATCAATTTTTGATGAAGTACATGCTAAAGAAAAAATACAAAAGTTTGTCCAACAAAAAGTGAGCTGTGAAACAGAAGGAATTCTGCTTATTCTTTTTTCTAGTAATAAAGACCACAGAGAGACTGTGCCAGTGAAACCTTTTCCAGTGTTTCAATGGAAAATGCTTGACAGAAGGAAACAAACAGAATAGTTGACTAGAAGAATAAAGAGTACATTGGAAATGAAGCATAGACAGGATTTGGGAGATGCAGATTAACAGGAATAGAAAAAGAGAATCTGGAAATATTGGACTTTCTTGGACTTTGTTAAATGTGTAGGGGGCACTAAAACATATGCCCTACTTCATGGTTGGAAAAATACTCAGTAGAGGGGAGGAGGAAGGAGAAAGTTAACCATAAGTAAAACATTTTTTTTTGTTAATAGTACTATTTTAATGGTGCTTGATTTCCTTTGTATGTTATAAAGTAAGATTATCTCAGTTAATTTTAAGTGTAATGAGGATACTAATGCAAACAGGTGCTTCTGATTTTTCTTTTTTTTCTTTCTCCCTTCTGTCTTTCTCCTTGTTCAGTTTTAAGAAATGTAGGCACTGCAATGTAACAAAAATCTGGTTAAAACAGCATGACAAAAGAAAAATTAGTGTGCTTTTTCTCGTTTTTGCATAGGGGGATGAATGGCTTGGTTAAAGCCATTAGCTTAATCTAGTAATTTTAAGAGAAAGCAAGTAAATGAAAAAGAATACTGAATATTATAAGGCTCTTTTCTGGTAAACAAAGGCATGCTTGACAGTTTTGTGTATGGTTCTCATCTCTAGCAGGCAATCTGATAAAGAAAAATGGCTTGGAGAAAATGTTTTATGAAAGCATTCAAGTATTTTCCCATCTGTGAGAGAGCTATAAAGATAAGACAAAAACGTCTATATCATGTTATCGAAATCTTACTACATCGAATCACTAAAGGTCAACCTCTAGTGATCGATGTAGGAAAACATCGAATAACGCTTAAAAAACAAAAAGCAAACAAAAATAAAAACTAACTAGCAAGCTCCCCTACACCCCCTACTTAAATAGTCCAACTCCGAGACCACACTACATTGAGGTAAATGGAAATCTCCCCCTACGGAGATTTCCGTTTACCTGCAAGATGTTCTGCGCTTTCGATGTTGTGGTGCCGACAATATCAGCTTCGATATTGTTGGCTTTCATTTCAACATCTTGAAGTAGACCCAAGACAAAACTAGACAGCTCTTAACAGAAACACAGGCTGTATAGGGTTACCACCTTTTCAAATGCTCAAAGTGGGACATAGAAATGTCAGATTTTGAAGGACAAAACATACCCTTGACCAGTACAAAGGATAGAACTTCACCTTTTTGCCAAAATAAAAGCTTATTTGTGTAGCATTTGAGTTGCTTATGCTATTTCATATAACATTTAGGTGTTTCAGATAAAAAATAACTGTTTTATGAAACTATTAAAGAAAACTTAGGAAATATTTTCATCCTAAAATCTCAGGACATCTGACATTTTTTCAGTTTTTTTGCAGGACACAACTGCCCAAAGAGGGACTGTCCCTCACAAAGTGGGACAGGTGGTAACCCTAAGGCTGTACCATGCATCTTAGCATGGATAACCTTTCTTTTAGGTTATCTCACGTCTATGTGTGTGTCTGTCAGTTTGGAACATTTGTTCCTGTTAGGATGGTAAAACTTCAGTATTTGAATATGTACATAGTTTTGTGTGATATTAAGTTGATAGGTTTTAGAGGAGTATTAGGGTTTGAGGGCTTTCAATAAAACAAAAATGTTTTGTAAGATGTGACACAGGCTCAAATGGAAATGTCAAGAAACAATTGTACAGTAGATTAACCAGCCAAGCAGTATACACATGTAACACAAAAGCTGGAACTAGACATTTAACAAAAAAGTTGTTATATACATAAAAGGTAGGAATAATAACTTTAAGAATATGATGCTTTCTGTAATATCTTTAAATGTCAATGGTCTCATAGACAAATACAAAAAAGAAAGAGCAGTGAGCTATAGTAAAAAAATGAGAGTGCAAATAGTTTTGCTATAGGAGACATACTTGGAAAGAACTAAACATGTGAATTTGATAAAGAAAGGTTTTCAGGATAGTTATTTAGTGGAATACTTGGGCAAAGGAAGAGGGGGTACTTATATTAATTGCAAGAGGAGCTCCAAAAGTGATAAAAAGAGGATAAAAGGACAATAATGGTAGACCTGTAGTACTAAGGGGCTACTGGCATGCATTTATATTCTACTGAAAACTAATGTAATGGAGCTTAAGAAAATTCTGGGAAATATAATCAGCTTCCACAAGGAATATTACTTATAGATGGGGACTGGAGTTCGATTTGCAACAGCGGTGATGTGTCTTGGGGGCCCAGAAAGGAAGATATAACAAAGGAGGGTAGATTTTTGAAGACTTTTATAAAAATATTTGGCATGGAAGATGTGAATTCAGTACTAGGAGGTCAGAGTAAATTTACATATTATTCCCCAAGATAAAAAAAAATGGGCTAGGATAGATGGAATGTACATTGCACAGGAACATGTGCACTTAATTGAAGGTCTTGATACATACCCAGTTATTATTATTTCAGATCATGCACCAATAATTAAAATAAAAACACAGGGCAATGAAATAAAAATGATACACTGGTGTTTCCCACCTATCTGTTAAAAAGAGTGGAAAATATTCAGGCGCTATTAGAAAAAAATAGACATTTCTCCTAAAAATATAACTGGGGAGTGGTTTAAAATTAAAATGGATTTTAAAAATAGGGTGGAAATAAAAGAAAGGGAGATATGGTTAAGAAGTAACAAGAATTATTTGGAGGGATTGACAAATGTTAAAGTATTGCAAAATAGGGGGAACCCCACAGAACAAGAAGAGGAGCAACTGCAGAATGCTAAACAGAAAATTAAAGAATTACCTCAATAATACACATGAGTTCAGAAAGATTGCTGTTAAGCAACTGTTTTTGATAATAACTCTATACAAAAAACTTTTAGCACAACAACTCAGGCAACAGAAAGTAGAAAGGGCCATCATCAAACATAGGGATCCAATAACAAGGAAGATAACGGATCCTGTACAAGTATTAGAAATATTTTAGAAAATCTATGAAAGTCTGTATACAGCAGAGATATATGGAAATCAAAAAAAGGTACAAATGGCTGTGCAATTTTTACCAACCTACACACATCCTTCACCAATAAACTACAATCATGCTACTATAAAATAGCAAAATTTGCCACTGGAACATCTTATCGCTCTCATCACTGCCAAGCCATCAATAGTCTTAATTGGCCAGAATTTTCCCATCACCTTCAATATACCCAACTTACCATGGCACACAAGTTAATGTATAAACCTGATGAATGCCCTGCACTTAACTCCATGTTACAAACATATATTCCTACCAGAACTCTGAGATCGCCCAATAAATACCTACTAACCATAACTAAACCCAATAAAAGGGCAGGAAAATGTCTGTATTCCTATCCCATTGCAAAACTATGGAATGACCTACCATCCTACATAACTCAAACTGACCACACTAAAACCTTCAAAACAGCCTTAAAATCAAATTACCTAAATAGCCCTTCATGCACCTGCCACATAAGGAAACCCCCCTAAAATACCTATTTACCTACTTAACCTCCAAGTTCGATTTGTAAACTTCCAAAAATTGTGCCAACTAATACAATTTTCCACTATGAATGTTTCTCCTAGTGTACTCTCAATGTAAAAAAAAAATCCTATACTTCTGGAGGAGTACCTGTTATATTTTTGCCTCCTAAACTGCTGTTATAGAATAGTGTTTTTATATCTTTCATGTTTGTACCTAGCATTGTTTAAAATATCTATTTTACACATGTATTTGTAATGTTTTTACTACGGAGCTTTTCTCCCCGGGCCTTCACTGAAAATGGGTTCTTTAACCCACTGGGCTTTCCTGGTCAACAAATTTCAATAAATACAATAAATTGAAATGTTTACTGAAAAATTAAATGGTAGGCGACCCAATTAGTAACAAGATAGGAGGAGATGAGATAAAAATGGTGATGTATAAGCAATCTACAGGAAAGTCTGCAGGAATAGATGGCATTCCTGTGTAAGTTTGGAAGCTAGGAGGGACGAAACCTGACAAAGATCTGGAAAGTTTTGTTTGAATATTTCAAGAGAAGAATTACTAACATCCTGAAAGAAAGCGGTAGTGGCTTTAACACCTAAACAGGGTAAAGATCCATCAGATCCAGCTTCATACAGGCCCATTTCAATACTAAACCATGATTATAAAATGTTTATGTCTACAGTGGCTAAAAGAATGGCAAAAAGGGTGCCAAAATTGCTAGATATGGATCAATGTGGTTTTGTGGAGGGGAGACAAAGATCTGACAACATTAACAGAACACTGATGATCCAGAGGGTAGCAAAATGTGAGAAAATACCACTATTGCTGGTGGGTCTTGATGCAGGAAAGGCATTTGACAGAGTAAGCTGGGACTTTATCAGTAGGGCAATGAAAGGACTTGTACTCGCTGACAAAATTATAAGGTTGATTAGGAGGATATATGAGGAATCAGAGGTGAAAATGAAAGTGTGTGTGTGGTCCTCTGATAATTTCTGCCTGAGCACAGGAACCAGGCAGGGCTGTCCTATCTCCCCTTTATTTGCATTATATTTAGAACCATTGACAAAGGAAATAAGGGACTCAGAAATTCATGGATATAATTGGTATGGTAGTCAAGAAAAACTGGTCATATTTATAGATGGTATTATTTTATATCTGACAAAACCAGAAAGGGATATTACAGTGTTGTGGAACATTTTGACACTGTTTCAGATCTTTTCGGGATACAAAAATTAATGAAGTTAAAACAAAGGAAATAATGGCAAATTATATACCCACACATGAATTGGTTCAACAATATCCATATTTATGGGGACATGATAAAATGAAAATTTAGGAGTATGGATTAAAAGTGATGCTGGTGTGGCAGCTAAGGATATGTGGGAAGTGACTAAACAAAAGATAATACAAAAAAACGAGAAAATGGAAGCTGTGTTATATTGATATCGATAGTAAGATACAAGCAGTTAACATGTTTTAGTCTCTTTAGTCTTGTACACAGGTCAAGCATATTTTTATCAATCAGAGGAGAAGTTGTGGATAGCAATTAATGAAGAGCTGAAGGATTTTATCTGGGAGGGGAAGACAGCAAGAATCAAGTGGGATATGCTTATTCTTCCAATAGAATAAGGCAGATTGGGACTACTCGATTTGAAGGGGTATTTCAGAGCAACACATTTAAAGCTCCTATACATAGTACAAGCAGAAAACTATAATTCAAAGTGGAAAAAGATAATGATGAAATGGGGGGGGGGTCTCAAGAAAGAGACTGGGATTTTGGATGCAGATATTTAAGTAGAATAACAATAATCATACAGAATATTACATTCATAAAGTAGCAGAAAGTATTCTAAGAACTAAGCCAACACGGAAATAGAGAAAGGTGAGTCTGCCAATAGGGATGACTGCAATTAGGGATACAGACAATAGGCAAGAAGAGGCTGGAATTTATTGGAGAAAACTGCCAAAGGAACCAAGGTACTGGGAGCAAATAACTAGGGATGGAGAGGTAACAGAATGGGAAGATGCCAATAATTTATTTGTACTGCAGGTTAAAGATTGCCTTCCCTATCAAATCTTGATATCAGAGCATATGCAAAGAGAAATAAATTGGGGGGGGGGGTCCTAAAAGAAAGACCAGCACTGGTACATGTTTTAGTAGATCTAGAAAGGAAGCTGTCATTAAGAAAGGAATAATTACTACAGCATATAAAATATTGCATGATAACTATAATAATCAATCAGAGGAGGTTAGAAAGGATTGGGAAGAGAGAAACTGGATAAGCTAGTCACAATGAAACAATGGGGGGATATATGTAGGTCTCCCAAATATGCAACAAAATATAGTAGATTTAGGATCTTTGCTTGAAAGTGTTTACATAGGTATTTTTGTACCCCAAGCAGACTCCAAAGAATTTTTCCTCAGGTAGATAACAAATGTTGGAAGTGTGATGGGGAAGAAAGAGGTAACTGGGAACATATTTTCAGGGGAGTAATGAGTTGGCAGACTTTAAAGATTCTCTACAGACTGCTCAGTCAGAGATACTGGGTGAGCAAATTGGTGTAACTAAGGGATATTATTTTTTGAGTTATGACACAGAATCTGAATTGCCTAGACATAGTAAGGCCTTGTTGAATCGAATTCTGGTGGCTGCCAAAAAAAAGAAATTACTCGAAAATGGAAATCAAAGACTAATCGGACTGTACTAAAAGTAGTGAATGTAATAGAGCTAAAACAACTGGAATTGGGATCTTTAGAAAAAAGGTAGGTACAAATTGCATAGGTAAAAATGGGAATTGTAGGAACAATATATGCAGAGTTGGAACAAATTTAAAAGAATGCAGGATATGAATGAGCTATATAATGTTTGACTGACAATGACTGGTGAGATTATAAGTGATGTAAATCAAAAACTAATCGGACTGTACTAAAAGTAGTGAATGTAATAACAGAGCTAAAACAACTGGAATTGGGATCTTTAGAAAAAAGGTAGGTACAAATTGCATAGGTAAAAATGGGAATTGTAGGAACAATATATGCAGAGTTGGAACAAAATTTAAAAGAATGCAGGATATGAATGAGCTATGTAATGTTTGACTGACAATGACTGGAGAGATTATAAGTGATATATAATGTTTGCAACTACAGTTGTGTAATCATGGTTTGTAATGTATAATGTTTGCACCTGAAATTATGTTGCTATGGTTTATTTTCATTTATATAAATGTAAGATTGCCTATGTCATACGTGATAACTTAATAAAGATATTTCTTGTTTAAAAATAACAATACAAGTGAAAGTGACCAGAAAAGTTTGTTTTTGATGAATTAAAATTCAAGATGTAGCTGCTTTGTTACCTTTGGAAGTAGGCTCAATCTTTTAGGGTATTTTAAGGAATTGTTGTAGTATCATTCTTTGTTTTTGTTTTTGGAGGGGGGAATGCTAAACCATTTTGTAGATATATCCAGTTATATACAGATGGCTAAATAGTCCAAAACAGGTGTCAGTTTAGGTACAGTCCTCTTGAAAAAGGTCAGCAGTAAAAGGGCTAACTACACCATTCTCGCCCTCCAGGTAGTTTTTGTCACCTGCATAGGTGAGTCAGAGCTGGATGTGTCCGAGTTAAAGATGTTAAGATTTGCACTCGGTGTGACTAGGATGGATAGGATTAGGAATCAGTATATTAGAGGGTCAGCTCATGTTGGACAGTTTGGAGACAAAGCAAGAGAGACGAGATTGCGTTGGTTTGGACATGTGCTGAGGAGGGATGATGGGTATATTGGGAAAAAGATGCTAAGGATGGAGATGCCAGGTAAGAGGAAAAGAGGAAGGTCTAAGATAAGGTTTATGGACGTGGTGAGAGAGGACATGCAGGCGGTTGGTGTGACAGAGCAAGATGCAGAGGATAGGAAGAAATGGAAAGAGATGATCTGCTGTGGTGACCCCTAATGGGAAAAGCCGAAAGATGATGATGATAGGTATATATGAAATAAATAATAAATAGGTGACTGACCCTTTAATAGTGTTTCCGATACTGGGATCAGTGCATTATGTGACATTGTTTTCACAGTTAGTTTATTAAAGGTGTACACACTATGCTGAATGCCTCTAAAGGATTCATCTTAACCAGATGTGTACTTTTCCGTTGTACATATATTCCACGGTATATGAATTAAAATTACTTGTCACAATTACCTTTTCTTTCTGCCTAGATTTTAGGTTATTCACACTGTTTGCTGCATTGCATTCTATGAATTTTAATAGGGTGCTTCTACTTCACCAGGCACTTACAATGCCAGACCATTATAACGGTTTCACTTTAGATGAAAAGTCTCAATTACTGCTCTGTTTTTAGAGTAATATATTAAAATGACTGTAATTCCAAAGAATTTATGTAGAAATTTCAGTCTCAAAAATCTCTCTCTTTTTTTTTTTGCTTTCTAGTGAACCACCAATCCTACAGTTGAATTTCTTTGATTTTAGTTCACAATGTGTTCATTACAACTACCACCTTCAAACATTCATGGAAACTTGCCAAAATACTGGAAAATCTGGAGTCAGATGCTTGAGTTGTATCTTACTATTAGTAATCTGGCCAAAAATCCAGTGTGCAATGTTCCTTTATGTTCCAGGTGAGAAAGCAATTAAGGTATTTAATAGTTTCAGTCTTATGAGGAAGACAGAGACAGGAGTTATGTCTTGAGAAACTGGTATCAAGTTTACTACAATCCAAAGAGGAATATACCATGTGCAAGCTATTTATTTTTACTAGAAACAGAGGGGTATATTGTCAAATAATGCTTATGTAATTGAGAGAATGCAATATCCAATATGGTGTCAGCTAATATGCAAACAGGCAGAAACTACACTCAGTGATGTGGCTGCTAGCATGAGAAAACATATTACAGGAATAGTAACTAATTATGCAGCATATGTAGGAGTCATAATCATTTTACAAATGTATGTAAAAGTTGAAATGCAATGCTGCACCAAGAATTGCATGTTTTAGGGCAAATGAGCAGCATAAAGCAGAAGCATTTGTAGGCGCTATTGAGTTACACACACTAAATGCAGAAAAGACTCATGACAGTGAAAAAAATTATATTTGCTGTTGTCAGTGATGCTTTCTTTTCAGAAAATCTTAAGATTAGACACACATATATTCTGTTTAAACTTGTTACTGGTGCACAATGTAATATTTTCTGAATCTATATTTAAGTCATTGCCTCTACCTAATAAAATGTTTACGTCTTCATGTGCTATTTTAACTTATTCAGGATATAAACTGAAGCCTGTAGAATGGATTTAGCTTCACTGTGAGCTTCACTACAGAAAATACAAATTACTGTTACCAATATATCCCAATGTACACACACACGCACACATCAAGAACCAGTTTGGATGATAGCGGTTGCCAGATACTTGGTATTATTAAAAGGATTTCTGCGCTGCAGTTGTAAAATAATTAGCTGGTCAGTACAGACTTTTTTACAAAAATAAAATTAATGCTCAGAACAAGGAATAGCTAAACAGGCAGACTACACATTTGTGCAGTACCTCATGGTAACTCACATGCTTATGAAGATCAGGAAACTGCTATAAGGCACAAAAGGACATGGTGCCAAAATAATAACACGGGTGTAACTAGCAGATGCAGAAAACATGCTGTGATTAGTACTTCAGGGAAAAAAATCAGAAACACAATTCCTGAAGTGCTGAAAGTCTGTTTCATGGTGCTGATAATACCCTATAAAAGTATTCTTAGTTGCATCTTTGCTTGGGATGCAAGGAAAGCATCATATTAAGATTTTTCCTGATGCAATACCAGAAATTCATACTCTAAGTACTCCATCTGCACTGAGAAATACATCTGAGCAGCAAGTAATGTACATAGAAGTTATGGGAATCAACTAAGCCAACAGAACTGACTAAATGGATAAGCAGCATGTAACAGAACAAACTGAGAGTATGTATAGACCATCAAGTCTTAAACAAATAGTTAAAAAAGGAAGATAATCTACTTCAAATAATTTAAAATGTTGTACCGAATATGTGGCAAGTTCTTCCCAGTGCTTAATGCTAACCTGTTTATTTCCACATTAGGTTAGGTAAGGCTTGCATTACCTGCATACGTTTAATAATCCACTGGGTAGATATAGTTTTCTAAGGATACAGTTGGAATCTTTGAAGTATTCCAGAGAGCTGTAGCTAAATTAGATAGATCTATAGTCGAAACATTTGAAGATCTTAAAGTCTAAGGAACTATCGGGCATGAACACAGCTTGCAACTTAAGTTGCTAGAAAGATTCAGGTAAAGAAATCTGAAGCTGAACACTTGCCAAATTTCCATAACTTCTGCCAAGAACAGATGCCAAGTACTGACTTCAGGAGTGCTCATATATGATTATGACAAAATCAGTGTAATTAATAAATATGCAAAACCCTAAAACAAATTACCCCTTATACTTTTCCTTGGTATGGTGAAATGTCTACCCAAGCTCATTTCCAATTTGTCAGCTATATCAGTAATGCTTAGAAGCTAATATAGCATGATGTGACATGGTTTTGATCAATGGAGCAAAATAAAATTTTTAAAATTCTTAAATGTCTGGGCATAGAGGCACCTACACTGAAATTCTATGACGTGTCACAAATCTGCAAGTAAATGAAAGCTAACAAGGTGCGCTGAAACATTGGTGCACAAAGGCAGATAAGTAGTTTATGGCTCAAGAACTCTTAAGGATGCTCAGAAATGTTATGCTCAAACAGAAAAGTTCCATGACTACATGTAAAGTAGAACAATCACTGTGTATTCAAATCTTACAGTCAGTATGAAGTCAAACCATATGCTTTTAAATATATTCAATAAATATTTGCATAGAACATCAGCAAAACATCAAAAAGTGTTAATTACGAAAAATTGATCTGCAATTTCAGTACATTTCTGGCAAACTAATGCCAACAATTAACTATAGCAAAGCACATCTGCAAAAGATCCAAAAGTTCTGCGGAATGTTTCTCAGTTGCCAGTGTCTACTGAGTAGGCAGAAGAGATTAAAGCTTGTGCAAAGGAATAATATTAAATTGCAGTTGTTCAATGATGTGATTGTGAATGGATGGCCAGATAACACAAAATCACTGTATCTAATAATTCATGCCTTCTTTCAATAGCAACATGAATTTGAATTCAAAGGTGGAGGACTTATTCCTACTCATCGGGGAAAAAGTTGTGTTAGCTAGAAGGCGTGAGTCATGCCCTAGTACTATGAAATGTGAAGAAAGAACATGTGATGTTCTTTATCGACCTGCACTATCTAAACAGATTAGATGGTGCATCGGTGTGAAGTCTGTAATATCCTCAGGACTCAAAGAAATAATATTACATGGCATGCTAAATTTATTTTAGATGAAAGTAGATGCTGACTTGTTTCACTACAAAGATGCACATTATTTCTACTGTGTAGACTACTAGACTACTACTTGAACTTTCTATTAACTGAGCAACTATATAAAATCAAAAGTCAGTGTTGGTGCACTCTCCAAATCGATTTTGTCAGACAGAATATCTGATGAAGTGATATTAGACAGTAGTACTCAATGTATGAACCGGGTATTTCACTTCATAGTCTTGAATCGATGAGAATTCAAGCATATCGCTGCAACTCTAGTTATCAGCAAAGCAATGGGTAAGTAGAATGTCTGATCCAGACGGTTAAAAGTTTTCATCAAAAAGCATGACAATTCAGAATCTTCTTGTTTGTCAGTTCCAGAGTACACAAATGCACCTCTACAGTGTGTTGAACTTTCTCTACCATAGTAATGAGTATACACTTAGGTCTAAACTACTTACTTCATTTGTATTGTTACTATTCAACATAAGCAAAGTGCTGTTGCAGGAACATAAAACGAAGTTTTACTATATATCAGATAATCCAAAAAAACATCCTGTGCTACAAAAAAGGCAATGTGGCATACATGAATAAAGCCTTGTATATGATCCAGATGATCTGTTTGATTAGCAATGCACAGCATAGAGCAACTAGTTGGGTGGGTGTAGCTGCTGCTGATTCACAAACCGGGGGTTGGAGGTGAATTGGTTCACTACATTAGCAGTACCTACCAACAGGCAGGTGAATAGCTTGCAGCAATAAGTATACTGAGCTCCTGCTGAACAAGTTGAGTCCCACAAGCAGAGAGATGGCATACGTGGAAGCACACATGAATGATACGGGGGAAGCTCATGATCTGCAGTTAGTTAAAGGAGTTAGGAAAACCCATATGATTTATAGACTGGCCTGCAGCCTAACATGTAACTCTCATCTCCTAGAAGAAAGTCTGGGCTGACTGGACTAGTCAGGCAGGAAATAAATGGGCTGAAGGTCTCTCGTCCTGTCTGGTGAAGCTTAGCTATTACTCCTGAGAGGAATGAATGAGTTAATTGGTTGCAGATAGGATAGCCATTGGGTGATCCTCCAAACTAGGGTAGAAAAATGGAGAAAGAGTAGTGAATGTACATATTGGTCTTTCATAGAAAAGTAATGTTCCAAGAATTTGCATTCAGAAAGCAGCTTAAACTGTACATGACTCAATGTTGCAATTTGCAGATGTACAGAAGAAATATTTATTTGAGCAACCAATTCTGGTAAATATTCAGCTATCTCTGTGTCAGGACCAGGGCTAATAACCTATTGTATAATCACTACTACCTTTTCAAAATGGAAGAGTGTTAATTCAGCTCAACCTGAAAACTCAGTATCAAATGATTTTTGACAGAGTTACATCCAATATCTACTAGCTGTTATGGGAAACAGCACTATTCAAAATCCTGCCTGTAGATATTCAAACTGGAGAGGACAGATTTTGAAAAAAGCAGTTTTTAATACAGTAATTGTACATAGTACACACATTTACAAATGCTTTGAACAAATCAGTTATTTTTCCTTAGGCCGAATGCATCTCTGTATATCAGAAGACAGCACACATCAGAGCAGTAGTGTAGTACTGAGAGCTGAACTGCTATATGCAATGTAATACACATACACAGTGTTATAAAGGTTCTTGGAAAATGGGTTTCTAAAACAGCAAAACTCCATTAGTCAGAGTTCCATACAGTTTATTTCATGTCAGGGAGAGCCCAGTGTAAAATAAAACATGTATTTAATGCATGAAACCGTGGAAAACATTTAATTCTGGTGCCATTTCTTTTACTTGTTAACTTGGCTTTGGGAGCAATGGTTTTCATTATGATGACAATGCCATTTGAATGCATTAGACGTCGGGGAAGGCTCTTTTCCTTTATTCAGCAATGAAAAAGCATAGGTATTTCATCAATATGTGTTTTGTACATTATCTACAAGGAGCCTGAAACATTTATACACCTACTGTTTCCATTATTTCATACTTTAATACAAATCAATGATCAATTAAACATTTTAAAACACAAATCACGTGTGTGCCTTTGTCCGTGTCAATGTACATGTTTCCCTTTGTGTGTGTCTGTGTGGACAAAGAAGTGGGGGAGATGGCATTAGCAATGCATAAACAGCTAAAATGTCACAATTCTGTATTTATTGATACAACCTGTATTAAAAAGACTGTGGGAGAGGAGCTAAATTTCATCAAAATATACAATACAGAGGATTATGCTTGGGTGTCTGTTCATAATCAACTTATGCATTTGAGCCATGATGCTCAACAGACTCCTGATATTTATTTCAAGTTAGTTATTACTGGAAAAAGCTGATCATAATTGTTTGTAGTACATGAAGCTTTAGGTGCCTTAATGTACTTACTAGTGATTACAGAAAAAAATGCAAGTGTATTACAACTTTCAAAACTGTAAAATTCCAGTAGACACTGTTCTATGGAGGCTGTGATGTATGTTGCAGTGTGAGACCTGATCATAACAGCCTCAAAGGGTGCATAACAAAAAAAATGTTATGCATCTCAAAGTGTACATTTGAGGTGCATAACAAACATTTTTAGGCACCTCTGATAGTTGCTATGGTGAGAAATCAGTGTTGGTAAGATTGTTGATGGTTATGACAGTGTCAGCCCTCCTTACAGAAGTCAGACATTTGTGAAGTAGTTTATGTGAGTGAGTCTTAAGATTAGGGTGAAAGTTCCAATTCATTTTGCACCTGAACATTCATTTTCCTTTTAAAAGGCACTGTTCTTTGAGTGGATGGTAACAAATGAAGCTTACATTGATGCACATGCCATGCACAGAAGGGGTAAGTACTGCACATCTATGAAAAGTCCTAACATTAATAATAGCCAGTAAGAGACTAGTTTTAATTAAAAAAATGAAAAAAGAAATTCTAACTTGCATCTTTCACATACACAGACGGTCAAAGGATAACTTACAGCTTTAAAATACCAAGACAGACCTGAAGGTAGAAAATAAAATGCACTGTGATTTCAAACCTACCTCTCAACCATTTACCCTCCAGAATCACAGACAACTCTAGAAAGACTCACTGATGCTTTTTAAGTAAAAGAAGTTTATTATTCTAATTATTGTCGTTACTTACTCAGTGTAATCTACCATCTTTTCTCCCAAAAGTGACAGTTTTTTTAAGAAGGGGCAGAGCAAACTTCTACGGCAAAATAAAGGGATGTTGAGATTTGAGAGATGTGCTCTTAATTATCAGGGCCGGTGTTAGCATTTTGGGCCCCCTAGACACTTCCAGTGTATGTATCACCCTGTTACTATCCCCCCTCCTAAACAACTTTTTATTTCATGCTGCAAACATTAAGGAGTAGTACACACAGACAAACCTGTAGCTGCAATGCTCTTACATTAGAACAGGCTTATGTACCACACTCTGTTGGCCCATCTCACAAAAGGACACTTACAGTTACTGGCATTTAGTTGCAACAATGATACATTACAGCAACTCAATGTACAGGTCTGGACTTAAGTGAAATGATGCTCTAGGCCTCCTGTTTCAACACCTCCACATACACACACACATAGTCCTTCCCTAAGATCACCACCTTCTTGGGTTCCTCATACCACACACATTACTTTTTTCTTTCTTTTTTCACATTTCCCTTACTCTTCAACTTTTTCATGAAGCTATAACTTTCTATATGCTCCGAAATAATTTTAAAGTTTTTCTTTTCTTTTTACACAACCTTTGCATCCAGTGAAGATTTGAACACAAATTATGATTAAGGAAAGAAATTCACTGTTGCTGTTCAGCTTTAGTTTTCCTTGCATACTTTCAACACACCTTTCCTGACCAAAACAGCAAAGTAATAATCATTTAAGAAATAACTCAAACCAGGGCCCAATAAGCCATAGGCTTGCAGAGGGTCTGGGATGCATTTTCTCAGCCTTTTAATCCAATGGTCGCCTAAACAAAAATCATGAGAAGGAAAAGAATTTCAGTCTTTTTTTTTTCTTTCAAGGAAGTTATAAGTTGTGTCCAAGGCTTACTGTTCAGTTAGTAGCTCACAATAAACTAACAAGCCAGTAGTTGTGGGAATACATAGGTCCTATCTGGGAATACTGCCTGCCTCCCTAACCCCCCCCCCCCAAAAAAAAAAAGACAGTCACTACCTATGCATCCCTGTAGTGTTAGACTGGGCTGAAAGCAGAGGTTTAAATTGCCTTAATCATATATTTCAAGTAACTGCTGCTATACACATACATAGCATGACTCCTCATCCCTAACCCTCAAAGGCAAACACCTGTATATGTGACACCTGTATATGTGCCTGATGTGCGACTGTGAGGAAAGTGATAAAAAAATAATGATCACAGTAATACATTCTAAATTTGTTGCTCCTAGACAGGATACCGCTCTTACATAATTTATACTAACCTTCTTTGTACACCTCTGAAGTCAGTCAGAAAAGTAAAAGAAGCAATGACCACATTGTCCTCAGTTTAAACACAAGTTATAATGACCTCATGTGCACTTCTCTAAGATTTGACTGTGATGCAGATTAAAGTTGTAATAACCACACAATCCCTAGCTCCCCATAACCCACAACACACATCTGAGAAGGGCTAGTTTTAGAATGGGTGCAGTTGAAAACAAAAGCTATTATCAGCTTTATCCTAAAAGGCTCATATCACAGCACTGTTCTGGTTAAAAAGACTAATCAGAAAACTGATACATTTTTTTCTCCTACTTTTTCCCCAACCAGCAACAGCTGTTGTGGGGGCCCCCACAGAGTCAGTGATGATTAGGGGAGTCCCCTGTATCCATTTATACAGACTAGGGAGTGATCTAAATGTCTGAATGTTCTGTGATATATTTATGCCTTACTTTTGAAATATAATTACTTGCTAGGTACATGTATTACTGATACCCAGAATAATGTATGTGCCCTAGCATTACTGGGTGTGTGCACAGATAAAAATCAGTGATATTTTACACACACACACACACACACACACACACACACACACATGCATAACCCACAGCAGGACTAGTTTTGTACTTATTTCAGCAAACAGCAATACATTGTGCAATACTTGTACTGCCACACCAGATCAGTGAATGCTGTTTAGCAGTCGCTAACAGCGGCATGGGTAAGTCATTTTATTTACCTCATTCAGAAGTAATGCACAGCTGTCACTGTCCATGATTTTATAGATCTTCACTGATTTTGCTCATACACTTGCTTTATCCCGCATAAAAAAAGTTAGATTTGCTGGTAAACCACTCAGGATTGCAAACAGTCAATAAAGCCATACATTGGAGTTTTATACTTATTTCCCAAAAATATGCATTGATGCAAAAGGTGTTATTCTACAAAATTTTTATGCGAATTAGAGTAATATTTAAAATGTGTTCCTCATTCTGAGCCATTATTTTGCTATTATTTTTGGCACTGCAATGAATTCATAAGCAAAGAATTTGAGAGTTATAGTATCTGGTGTTCTGCCAGTATTTTTAAAACTATCTGAAAGAGAAGACCATCCTTGATGATCGGAAGCATCAGCTCTTCTTAAAATCCAAAGTTTGCAATGAGATAAGTCACTATGGGCTGTTGATCTCTCTAGTGCTTACCTTGTTCATGTTCATTATCAGTTTTATCCTAACAAGGTCATGTCACAGCCCTGTTCAGGTTAAACAGCATAATCAAGAAATTAATTAATTTTTTTATTCCTCATTTTTCTCCAACCAGCAGCAGCTTTTGTGGAACTGCCACACTGTCAAGGATGATTAAGGGGGCACCATGCAGCCACAAGTATTGCAGTGACCTAAAGCTGGCTGTGTAGTTTTAGCGGAGAAAATGTCTAACAGCATAGTTTAGCTAAGTTAGGAGCACTACCTCAGTCTTAAAATATTTGGTAGAATTGTCATGCCTGTTACTTGATAAAACAGTTACTATAACCAGAAATATATTTGAATTTTAAGGGAGATATCTGGATTATCAAGAATACAAGATTGTTGTGCTACCTTTTGTTGGTTTGACAGACATGTTATAAAATCACAGGATAAGACAACTTGCTGTGGTTGGGGCTCCTGCAGAACATTAATTCTGATCTGTTTATGGGCACATACACTATCCAATAAATACATCATCGTATGAAAATATCCCTATAATAATAATAACTGACCACATAAGATAAGAGTCTTGCATATCAATACTGTCCGTTGTGAAAAACAAGGACGTGCACTTCAATCTATGATTGCTGAAGGCCAGGGTGACTATTTCAAAGATCAAAGGTATGACGTTACGTCTCTGAAATCTGTTTTGCCAACAGACCAGTTTATATAACCTACACCTTAACGAATTTCAAAAAGTACACTGTCGCAAACAATTAAGCGATACTTCTAACGTTTTTAAAAAAATAAAGGCATGACGCACAAATGTGCGAGTGTTTATATTAGAAAAGACCAGGGTACACAGTTGCAAGCACAGTCCCTGGTATGACATATGTCATCGTATTTTTCAAGAAATAAAACCGTTCTAATCCTAAACCAACAGGAAGACCACATAACAGCCTCCTTGCTTAGTGCGTGCGTGTGACCGTCTTTCAGTGACCACTACGTCAGTAATGCCCATCAGAATTACTTTTTTATACTTTAACCTTCTTAAAACTTGTTAATGTTCAAAAAGTACAGAAATAGAACTAAAAACATTTTTGCGCACACTTAACTGGCCGCACAACTGGGATGTCAATCAACTCAGCACCGCCTACATCTACGCGAAGTGCTACAGTGCGCCCTAAAGTAAACAATCGCCCCAAATGTTTATCAAATATAATAAAAGCTGTACGTAGACAATTCTGTACAATACATTACACTGAAATAGTACCGATAGTTGAGCAAGTTGCAAACTAATATACATTTCATCTCACACACGATAAATGGAAACATTTTCTTTAAAAAATTCCAAATGAAAAGCGTTTGAAGCACTCCACACTCACCTTACATTTGACGTAAGTTGCGGAATAAGATTCTAAGATCCGCCTCCTTTGAAAAGGCGGAAGTAGAGATCTATATGGTTTAATCTGCTTCTTGGACGTCTTAGTGAAACGCGTTAGTGGAGCTGATGTTTTGTCAGCGTTGCTATTAAACGATGAGTTCAGACAAATATCCTAGATCATCTATTGAAGATGATTTTAACTATGGAAGCAATGTGGCTAGTGCTAGCATCCAAATCCGAATGGGTAAGCGTTTTTTAGAAGTTTAATATAGGTCACTTAGTACATAATATCAAAATGCAGAATGTAACCCATATAACAAACAGAATAGTGATTCGCATGGTTTCATGAGCTTCATGTAATTGAATTACATGAATTATCCATGTACTGATTAAAATTTAAAGGTGAGTAGTGATTTCACGTTTGATGTTCATCTGAAAACGAAACCATAACCATTAGTGACGACTGAGCTGTCATACGTATATATTTGTTTGTTCGCTATGCCCGTAGCCCAGCGATCAATTTGTTCGTGCAGGTATATGGTCTTTTAGTCTTGCTTTAAGAATATGCTGTTGGTAGTGTTCGTGAAGCTCAACGATTTTCTGTTAAGTAAAGGTGGGCCTTATTTCGGATATTAATCTAATTTTAGAGAGGCCGTAAGCATTCAGACTGTTGGATCCACATATCATAATTGGCTAGATTTCTGGAGAGAGCAAGCTGCAGTTTAGGGGTCTCTCCTCAGGTCACATTGACATATTCCTTTGCATGGTACAAGTATGTCCTTTCTTTGGGCACTGCACATCATTACATAACAGTAGGCTTTTGCCATAGCTGCCAGTCTGTAGCCGCCAAACTCTCTTCATAATATGACAACAGTGTGGAACACTTGCCACAGGTTCAGCTGTGATGCTCACATCTTTAAAAGCTATTAGTTTCATAGTTTCATAGTATAGTACTAGGCTATCTGCCCTAGGGCATTTATAAGCCTAGCCAAAGTGTATGTGGCTTTCGCCACCCCATGTAATGATACAAAGGTGTACAATTTAAATAAAATTTAGTTTACTGTGCCTCTATCTAGCAATGACACAGAGATGACCGCCGGGGTAAACGTACGATCACCCATCCATTCGTCCAGATCTCTCTTGAAGAGAGTCAGTGAGGGGCTCTGCCTAACATGGACAGGTATCCTGTTCCAGAGTGCGGGAAGCCTCTGGGTTAAGGATCTGGCCCTCCAGCATGTCCTATTCATATTTGTGCTGCGGTTTAGATCTTTAGCTCTCGTGGCTCTGATGGATTTGGATTTTTTGAGGTAGAGCATGTCCATTAATTCTGAATTGGACATGGCCTTGTACGTAAGGCACAGATCACCTCTGAGCAGGCGGTATGCTACTGAATAGAGTTGGAGCTTTTTCAGTCTGGCAGCATATGACATATGCTGGAGACCCTTGATCCTCTTGGTAAGGTACCTTTGGGGTCTCTCCAGCTGCTGCAGGTGCCGGGTGAGGTACATACCAAATGAGGCATTGTACTCAATCATAGGCCTGATAAGGGAGGAATATAAGGTTACAGTGACATCCTTTGATCTGGATGTGAATCCCTTCATGATAAGGTGGGCAAGGTAGAAGGTCTTTCTAACCAGTTTGGCGACGTGGGTGTCAAATGAGAGGTCACTGTTAACTTGGGTCCCCAGGTCTCTGATTACTTTTTCCGTATTTAATGGATTACCACCTATGTGGTAATTTGTGAGTACTTTGTTTTTTCCAAAGGGGATGACTATACATTTTTTGGCATTTAGTTTAAGGCCATGACTCTGGCACCAGTCTATTATTACATAACGTTCTGTTGAAGAATTAACATGATTCAGATGTGCATTTACTCGGGATGTTTGACATCCATTCAATGTTAGGATTTTTAACAAACTATTCCAATCATAACTCGAGTTTTATCTCTCTTCCTTTTAATCCTTCCTAAAACTAGTGACTATGGG